>NW_027118018.1:0-130665 GCF_038497935.1 Neoaidaea tothii
CCACCCCCGCCCCCACATCCCCTTTTTCATCAGGCGGCGACCCCCGAGATCTCCCCCCGCTTCTACCCTCCTGCCGCTCCTGAAGGTGTCCGCCTCGGGCGGCGACTCCGTCGAGGGTGGCTGCCCTGCGGGCAGAATGAGAGGGAGATGAGCCGCAGGCCGTGCGGCTCAGAGACCTCAGTGCAACCTGCCCGCAGGGCAGCCACCCCCGACGGAGTCGCCGCCGGAGGCTCGTGCACCCGTGAGCCGCACAGCGTGCGGCTGAGGAGCCGCGCCGCACGGGCGAGTCAACAGACAAAATCAATGCATTCGTGCACTCACACGCTACAGACGTCCCAGGAGCGCACGGCGCGGGTCTCCTCCAGACGGACGCAGCGCCAGAGCGCGTCGCGCATCTTGGAGTCGACGGCCATGTCGCCGTAGATGGAGCCGAGCAGCATCCAGGCCTCGGCGTTGGCGTGGCCGCGGTGGCGGGTGCAGGCCTCGAGCAGGACCAGGGCGCGGTCGCGAGCGACGGGCTGCTCGGCCGGCGGGCGGGCGAGCAGCACGCCGGCAAGGCCGACGATGGCCGGCACGTGGGTGACCGAGAGGGTGAGCGCGGCGTCGAAGCAGGCCATCGCCTTGGCGGGCTCGTGGCGCGCGGCGTGCAGCAGGCCGCGCTCGGTGTAGACGTCCTCGCCGGGCCCGCCCATCTTCTCGGCCTCGCCGACGGCGGACGCGCACTCGGCGTAGAGCTCGCTGCGGCGGAAGAGGCCGGCGACGAGGAGCCAGATGAGGCGCAGGCAGCGCCTGGAGACCGAGCGCAGCGCGTTGTTGTCGAGCTGGAGCGAGTTGCGCAGCAGGCGCTGGCCGCCGTTGCGGTTGCGCTCGATGATGGACTCGGCGAGCGAGCCCGCGGGCTTGGTGCGGACCGACAGCGCCGACTTCTTGCGGCGGATCGAGGGGATGAACGAGCGGCGCGAGCGCACGCTGGCGTTGTCCTTGATCAGCGCCGGGCCGGGCGCGAGGAGGTGGGGGCGCTCGGGCGCGGGCTCGTCGTCGTCCGCGAACGGCTCGTCGTCGTCGTTCTCGTCGACGGGGGTGCGCGGGGGCTCGCGCGCGCGCCGGCGCATGTTCATCTGGACCGAGAGCGTGGTCATGGACGCCTCGTAGATCTGCGACTCGACGGTGTCGTCGTCGGACGTGAAGAGCTCGGAGTAGAGCGCAAAGACCTCGGAGACCGAGTCGAGCGCGCGCTGGGGGCCGCCGACGGCCTCGAGCAGCGCCATCTCGGTCTTCTTGATCTCGAGCATGGCCTGGCGGTCGGCGAGCGAGACGCGCGCGCCGGCCTCCTTGGAGAACACGGCCGCGGCGCGGCAGACGGCGATGGCGTCGTCGTAGCGCTCGGCGGCCGACAGCACCAGCGCGTGCAGGTGCTGCAGGCGCACGTGGCCGGCGTCGACCGCGCGGCCGCGCGCGACGAGCGCGGCCGCGCGGTCGCGGTCCTGCGTCTCGGCCGCCAGCAGCGCGGCCTCGTACAGCGCCTCGACGTTGGCCGGGTGGTCGGCCAGCGCGCGCTCGTACGCGGCCGCGGCCGCGGCCGCCAGCGCCGGCCGCTCGTCGAACCGCACGGTCTCGCGCACCAGCGCCGAGTACGCGTCGCCCACGGCCAGCCACGCGGTCGAGCGCGCGCCCGCCGCGCCGCCGGCCGCGCCGTCCTCCGCGCCGTCCTCGAGCCACGCCCGCAGCGTGTCGGCCAGCGCCCGCGCGTCCTCGTGCTTGCGCACGTCACGCACCAGCATCTCCACGCCCTCCGCCACGGCCACGAACGTCGCGCCCGCCTCGTCGACCTCGGCCAGCGCGCTGCCCTTCGCCGCCCGCACCCGCGCCGCCTGCACCAGGTCCACGTACGTCCGCAGCGCGCGCTCGGCCTCGCCAAAGTACCGCAGCGCGCACATCAGCGTCAGCATGTACCGCAGCAGCCGCTGCGAGTGGTACGTCTGCGTGCCGACCTTGTACAGGAACTCCAGGATGTTCTTGGCGTCCTGCCGGTCGCGGTGGGTCGTGTTCCAGTTCTTCATCAGGATCTCGGCCAGCTCCACCACCGGCGGCTCCTTCTCGGCCGCGGTCGGGAACCGGCCGTGCGCCATCAGGCTCTTCTCGAGCTCCCGCGACACCGCCGACACCTCCTTGCGCAGGCCCATGTTGTACGGCGCGTCCTCGAGCGCGCGCGAGAGCCGCCAGAGCTTGTCAAACATGCCGCCCGTGTCCGCCGCCGGCGGCGCCGCCGCCGCCCGTGGGCCCGCCGTGCTCATTGTCCGTGTGCCGTGCGCGCTGGCGCGCCAGGTGTCGTGATCGTGCGCTGCGGATGTGCGGCCGGGCGCTCCGGTCTGCCGCTCGCTTCGGCTCGTGCCCGCGCTGGGCTGTGTGCGCAGCAATCAGCGCCCGCCCAGGGTGCGCGCCGTTGCCGTCTGCGTGCCTGCACCGCCGGGTCGCGTGCGGTGTCGTGCTCGTGTCGAGAGAGGCCAGGAGCTGCTGCGGCCTGGCTGGGGGGTGAGGATAAGTTGAGCCGCACGATCGCGATGTTTGGTACGCATTCCTGCACCGGCTCTGACCGGCCTCTGAAAAATCCGGCCGGGCACCTACACACGCCCGCTCACTGCAATGGCCGGGCTCAGCGGAGCCCTGGCCCTCGTGGCAATCGACCGCGAGGGCGACCTCGACACCACCGGGCCGTTTGCCGTCGGATCGGTCGATGGCCGGACCGTGGCCGCGGCCGACGCGGCCGCCGTGGCCAAGCTGCGCGGCCGCGCGGCCGCGCTGGCGGCCGCGCGCACCCCCGCCGCGCGCCGGACGGGCCTCCAGCTCATGGCCGCCCTGCTGCGGGCCGACTGGGAGACCGTGGGCGCGCACGCGGCGCCGTGGCTGCGGATCGTCGTGCCGCTTGTCCAGGTAGGCGAAAAAATTTGCACCGGCTGACCGCAGCGCCCCGACGCCGAGACCGTGGCCGACGCGATCGCGGCCGCCACGGCCGTGCTGGAGACCGCGCACGGCAAGCCGACGGTCGTGCGCGAGGCCGTCACGCCGGCGCTGCCGGCGCTGACGACGGCGCTGGTGGCCGCGGCCGAAACGGCGCCGGCGGAATCTCTGGCCGCGCTGGCCACCGCCATCCAGCTGTACCCGACGACGAGCCGGCCGGCGGCCGGCAAGGCGCGCGGGCGGGCGGCGGCGGTGCTGAACGGCGGCGCGGCGTCGGCGCAGGCGGCGGCGGCGGCCACGACCCTGCTGGCCGTCGTCCACCGCGTGGGCAAGGACCCGGCGGCCGAGTGGCGGGCGGACGTGCTGGCGACCGTGCGCGAGACGCAGACGGCGGTGGCCGGCGCGCTGGCCGCCGTGGACCGCCCGTTCGCCGCGGAGGCGGGCTGGGCCGACACGGTCGCGGTCGACGGCCCGATCGCGGGCGCCGCGCGCGTGGAGACGCTCGTGGCCGTGCTGCGCGCACTGCTGGCACACGCGCCGGCGGACGGCGCGCAGGTCCCGCTGGGCGAGCTGGTCGGCCTGGCCGACAGCGTGCTGGCCGTGGACGGCCGGGCCGAGTTCCGCCCGACGGCCGGCCGCAGCGACCGCGATCTGGCGCTGGTGGCTGCGGCGCGCGCCCAGACGGCTCTGTGCGGCCTGCTGGCCGACCTGGCGCGCGGCGCGGGGCCGCTGCTGGCCCAGCACACGTACACGCTGGTGGCCGGGCTGGCGGCGGTGCCGAGCCTGGCCTGGCCGCCGCTGGACGCGGCCGCGCGCGCGTTCCTGGCCGCGTTTCTGCCGGCCGTGGGCGCGCTGCCGGCCGATCTCGTGCCTGAGCTGGCGCCCCACGTCGACGGCGCCCTGGCCTGCCTGGACCCGGCGCCGGCCGCCGGCGCGGCCGCGCTGGCCGACTTCACGACGGCGCCGGCCGCGTTTGCGCGCGCGCCGACGCCGGCCGCGCGCGCGGCCGACGTGCGGTTCCTGACCGCCGTCGTCCGGCACGTGCCGGCGCTGGCGCGCGGCCTGCGCGCGCGCGTCGACCGTTTTGCCGTGCGCAACGCCGTGCGCACGCCGGCCGATGAGGAGCTGCTGGCGGCGTGCGTGCTGTACCCGGGCGACCACACCCGGTACAGCGTGCTGCCGCTGGCCGCCAGTCGGCTGCCGCCGACGAGCATGTGGCTGGACTGCCTGGTGCATCCGCGGCTGCCGCCGACGCAGCTGCCGACGGCCGAGCGCCGGGCGGCGGTCGGCCTGGACGACCTGGACGAGCTGGCGGCGGTGCCGGTCGAGGCCGAGGCCGAGGCCGAGCCCACGCCCGAGCCCACGCCCGAGCCCGAGCCCGCGCCGCTGCCGGCCCGCGTCGAGCTCGCCACGACCGTCGCCGTCCCGGCGTACGCGGACTCTGTGCGCGCCGCAGCCACGGCCACGGCCACGGCCACCGTCACGGCCACGGCCGTCGTCGCGGTCGAGCCAGTCGAGCCGGTCCTGCCGGCCGAGGCCCTGCCGGCCGCCGGCCCCGCCGCGCTCGCGCCCGCCCCGCCCAAGCGCTCCTCCTCGCCCCCGCCCGACGCCCACAAGCGCCAGAAAACAGACGACGACTCGGACTTTGAGATGCCCGAGATCGACGTCGGCATGTCGTCCGACGACGACTAGCTGTACATACATTTTTGTTACTACTCAAACACGCCCACCGCCGCCGGCACCGCCAGCGCGTCCACCGCCGCCGCCAGCTCGGCCGCAATGGTCTCGATGTCGCGGCCGGCGTCCACCACGACCACGTTCGGCAGCATCTCGGCCAGCGTCTCCAGAAACAGCCCGCGGACCTTGGTCTGGAACTCGCCGATCTCGTACCGCTCGCCGCCGTAGCCCGCCCGCTCGCCCGCCTTGGCCGGGTCCAGGTCCAGGAAGAACGTGATGTCCGGCGCCGGCAGGCCCACGTCCGGCGCGCGGCACCACGCCGCGTCCAGGCCCTTGGCCGCCGAAAAGCACACGCCCGACGCGACGTACCGGTCCAGCACCACGTCCACGCCCGCCGCCAGCTGCTCGCGCATCCATCCGGCCAGCTCCCACCGGTTGGCCGAGAACAGCAGGTGGATGGCCTCGTCCGAGAGCTCCTGCTGCGCGCGCAGGTACGCGTCGATCGTCTTGCCGAGCTCTGTGGTCCGGTCTGCGTCAGCGAGTCGCGCAAGCACGTACCTGGGAACTTCTGCGCCACCGCCGACCCGCGCTCGTTCAGGTGGCTGACCAGCCGCGCCACCTGCGTCGTCTTGCCGGAGCGGTCGAGGCCCTCGAGCAGTATCAGCCGGCCGCGGGGGAGTGTGGACGCCATTGCGGGTCTGCTGGTCGCGCGCGCGCTATACGCGCCTCGCGTGGCGCCGAGCCGCACGGCCTGCGGCGCGGGCCGTCGGCTGCATGCGTCTGCACGCACCCGTGTCCGTGCGCGTCTGTGGCTGGGGGGACGCCTATCCGACAGCTGTGGCTGACGCGTGCCGCACGCGCCACCGTGCTCCAGCGTGGCCGCGGACAGGGCTCGTGGGCGAGCCTCCGGCGGCGACTCCGTCGAGGGTGCGCCCTGCGGGCGGCTTGGGCCTCTAACGAGCCTCCGGCGGCGACTCCGTCGAGGGTGCGCCCTGCGGGCGGCTTGGGCTTATAACGAGCCTCCGGCGGCGACTCCGTCGAGGGTGGCTGCCCTTCGGGCAGGGTACACGATCAATCGAGCGGCACCGGCTCACCTGCCCGAAGGGCAGCCACCCTCGACGGAGTCGCCGCCGGAGGCTCGCTCGGATGGCTGCCCTGCGGGCGGTCGCACGTCAAACGAGCCGCACAGTATGCGGCTCACCTGCCCGAAGGGCAGCCACCCTCGACGGAGTCGCCGCCGGAGGCTCGCCGGCTCTGTCGGACTACGTGGCCTACGGCTGGGCCGCGTGATCTGTGCAACCTTCCGCCGGCAGCGACCCCCACGCAGTCGCCGGGTCGCACCGATCAAGCAGGACTGCCAAACGAGCCACGGTCGTTGTGGCTGCAGCCAGGCCCAGCCGCGCAACCCTAAAGTCCGAGCACTCCGCTGTGCGACGGTGCGGCGCGCGGCTATATGCAGGCGAGGCGTACGGATAGCATGGTTGGGACGACTAGCACGCGAATAAGCTGGACGTGATTGGCCCGCGCCCGCGCCCGTGCCCCGCCGGCCAGCCGCCAGACCGGCCGCAGGCCGCGCCGAGCGGCGCGCGCGGCCGGCGCGCGTGACGGCGGCCCGGGCCGGGCGCGCGCGCAGCCGCGGCGTCACGAGGGAATGTGGCACAACCGTCGCGCGGCGCGGCCGGCGACCCCAAACTCCGGCGCCAAAAATTTTTTACCGCAACTCCCCACAACCCCCAAGGCGACGCACGATGAGCTTGGTTAGAATGGTCGGACGCGCGCCCCGGATGGCGTGCGTGCGCGGGATCGTGCGGCCGTGGGCCGGCGCGCGGCCGGCGTGCGCCGCGCGGCCGCCGCCGTCGCTGGCGCGGCCGCTGTCGGCGTCGGTGCCGGCGCTGCACGGCCATGTGCACACGCCCAAGGCCGGCGAAGAGTGAGTGGGCGCCGGCGCGGAGCTGACGGCAGGGTGCACATCACGTTCGTGACCAAGGAGGGCGAGCGCGTCGAGATCGAGGCCGCCGAGGGCGACAACCTGCTCGACCTGGCGCAGGCCAACGACCTCGACATGGAGGGTGAGTGGGCGCGCGGGCGCGCTGACGGCAGGCGCGTGCGGCGGCTCGTGTGCGTGCTCGACGTGCCACGTCGTCGTCGAGTCGGACCACTACGACGCCATGGAGGAGCCCGACGACGACGAGAACGACATGCTCGACCTGGCCTTCGGCCTGACCGAGACGTCGCGGCTGGGCTGCCAGGTGCGCGTGTCGCGCGCGCTCGACGGGCTCGTCGTGTCGCTGCCGCAGATGACGCGCAACCTGCAGGCGAGCGACTTTGCCAAACGGTGAACTTTTGTACATACAGCATAATCTATTCTCCTCCCCGCTGAGCCGCCAGCACGGCGTTGAAGAGCTTGACGACGCCGCGCTTGGCCGTGCGCCGGAGCCCGCGCTCGCGCTCGCTGACCTCGCGCGCGGCCTCGGCGGCCGGGCCGGTCGCGTCGCCGGTGAGCGGGTTGCGGACGCGCTCCTGGTCGAGCCGGGCCCGCCGCTCGGCCTTGAGGGCGCGCCGGGCGCGCGCCTCGAGCTTGGCCGCGTCGGCGTCCTGGGCCGTGCCGCGCGCGCGGACGAGGACGGGGTCGCGCCGGTCGTGCGCCTTGAGGTGCGAGCCCAGGATCGCGGTCATGGCCGTGGAGAAGCTGGCGGCGTCCGCCTTCTTGCGGGCGACGGCGGGCTTCTCGCCCATGCGCTCGATGTCCGACTCGTCGTCCTCGTCGTCCGACGCGGCGTCCGAGCCCGAGGCGCCGGACGCTGCGGAATCGGTCTCGCTGGCGATGTCGGACGCGGCCTCGATGTCGAACTCGTCGGCGGGCGCGTCCGAGAGGTCTTCCGAGGCGCCGTCGCTGTCGGCGGACGCCGCGTCGGCGCCGTCCTCGGCGGCCGACGCCTCGCTGGCCGAGCCGCTGGCGGCGGCGGCCTCGGCCTCGTGGTCCGGCTCGCTGGCGGCGTCGCTGGCGGCCTCTTCGTCCATGATCTCGTCGCCCTCGTCGCTCCCGGCGCTCGCGTCGTCCTCCGCCGGCTTGGCCCGGCCCCCGGCCCGGCCGCCGGCCTTGCCGGCCGCCTTGGCGCCCTCGCCGGCCCGGCCCCGGCCCCGCACGTCCTTCCGCACGCCGGCCGGCCGCGCCTTCAGCACGTCCTTGCCTTTTCCAGCCGCCGCCGGCGCCCGCACGCCCCCCTTGGCGCCCGCGCCGCCCGCCGGCGCCCGCCCGCCGCGTCCCGCCGTCTTGGTCTGCGTTTTTCTCGCAGCTACCGGCATTTCTCTGTAAATCAACGCTCGAGATCGCCGACGTGGAAAAATTTCTCACCGCCGCACTTTTTCGACAAGTCCCAACGCCGCACCGCGGATTATCACCAAACCGGGATCTCTCGGTTTCTTCCAGCTTTGGCCGTATCGCACGGCGCACACGCATCCGCAGACCCTCACGCGCGACCTGGAACCAGGCCGTGACGACTCGCATCCGGTGCCACAACCCCGTCCGCTTCGCCCGCGTCCCGGACGCAGCATCTCCGGCCTTAACCTCGGGCCCGGCCCAGACTCGCAGCCGAAATGGCCGCGTCCAAGCATCCGCTGCGGCCCTACGTCGTCGGCGGCGACTACCAGGTCGTCAGCGTCGGCGGCACGGCCGGCCGCGCGGCGGGCGGCCGCGGCGGCGCGGGCAACTCGTCGATCCTGGCCGATCTGGACTACGCGGACTACATCGAGCTGCCAAACACCACGGACGTGTTCCGGTCGCTGACGCACGCCGCGCTCGTGCGGTACTCGGGCACCTTCCTCGGCCAGCCGTTCGAGGTCGGCAAGATGATCCTGCAGTGCGGGCTGTACGAGCGGCCGCGGACGACGCTGTCGTCGCTGGCGCCGGCGCGGCCGGCCGCGGTGGCGTCGTCGTCGGACGACGACGCGGACGACGTCGACTACTTCTCGACCGCAGGCTCGTCGAGCTCGGCCGCGCCGCGGCGGCGCCGCGGCAGCCGGCGCAAGGCCGCGCGGCGCGTGCACTCGTCGTCGGACGAGCCGTCGTCGCCGGGCGTGCGGCGCACGCGCCGCAAGGCGCCCGACGCCGACCCCGCGCTGCGCGCGCACCGCCCGGTCATGCAGGGCGTGCTGTCCGCGCTCTGGACCAAGGACGGGCCGTGGGGGATCTGGCGGGGGACCAACATCTCGTTCCTGCAGACCGTCGCGGCCTCCACGCTCGACTCGTGGCTCTCGGCCTTCTTCTCGGCCGTGTGCTCCCTGCCGGACCCCGCCGTGCTCGACTCGCTGTCGGACTCGCCGCGGCCGCTGCTCGCCCTCGTCGTCTCGCTCGCCGCCAGCACGCTGACGTCGCTGGCGCTGGCGCCGCTCGACATCGTCCGCACGAAGCTCATCCTCACGCCGCCGGACGCGCAGCCGCGCTCCATCGCGGCCTCGCTCCAGTGCCTGCCGTCGCTGCTGTGCCCGGCGCACCTCGCGCTGCCCACCGTCCTGCTCTCGGCCGTGCCCAAGGCCGTCGCGCGCGGCGCCCCGGTGCTCTTCCGCATGCGCTGGGCCGTCGACGCCCTCACCGCGCCCGCGCTCTACAACGTGCTCTCGCTGGGCGCGGCCGTGCTCGAGCTCAGCGTGCGCCTGCCGCTCGAGACCGTGCTGCGCCGCGGCCAGCTCGCCTACGTCGGCGTCAAGCGCACCGTGGTCCCGGTGGGCGCCTACCGCGGCGTCCTGGGGACCATGTGGGACGTGCTCTCGGCCGAGGACAACGGCGTCACCGGCTGGGAGGGCCTGTGGCGCGGCTGGCGCCTGGGCGTCCTGGGCGTGCTCGGCACCTGGGGCTTCCGGGCCATGCGCTCGAGCTCGCTCGACCTGGGGCGCGAGGAGCGCTTCTAGCTGCGCCACAGCGCGCCACCAGCCGCACCCCGTGCGGCGCACCCGCGCTTTTGGATACACCCCGCTCAATGAACTTCTGCCATCACCCGGCCCGCCGCACGCCGTGCGGCTGGCCTGCTGTAGTCCGCCACCACCAGCCACCGGCCGCGCCGGGCGGCTATGCGCCACAGCGGCTATACGCCTCTGCCCGCAGGGCAGCTACCCTCGACGGAGTCGCCGCCGGAGGCTCGTCCACTGGCCACTACATGAGCCTCCGGCAGCCACTCCGTCGAGGGTGGGCTTGGCAGTGCGCCGCACGGCGTGCGGCATGTAGCCGCCGGGCACGTGACCGCGGCCCGGCGTGCGGCGCCACGACAAATTTTGCATCCGCGCAGGCAACACGGCAAGATGGGCAAGTGCAGCAAGGACAAGCGGGACCTGTACTACCGCAAGGCCAAGGAGCAGGGGTGGCGGGCGCGGTCGGCGTTCAAGCTGCTCCAGCTCAACTCGCAGTTCGGGCTGCTCGACGGGGTCTCGCGCGTGGTCGATCTCTGTGCGGCGCCGGGGTCGTGGAGCCAGGTGCTGGCGCGGACGCTGCCGGCGGACACGGCCAAGATCGTGTCGGTGGACCTGCAGCCGATTGCGCCGATCGAGGGCGTCGTGACGCTGCAGGCGGACATCACGCACCGGTCGACGCTGGAGAGCATCTTCGAGCTGTTCGGGGGCGAGCCCGCGGACCTGGTGATCTCGGACGGCGCGCCGGACGTGACGGGCCTGCACGACCTGGACGAGTACATCCAGGCGCAGCTGCTGCTGTCGGCGCTGTCGCTGGCGACGAGCATGCTCAAGCCGGGCGGCGCGTTCGTGGCCAAGATCTTCCGGGGGCGGGACGTGGACCTGCTGTACTCGCAGCTGGCGCTGCTGTTTGAGCGGGTGGCGTGCGCCAAGCCGCGGTCGTCGCGCGCGTCGTCGCTCGAGGCGTTCGTGGTGTGCCAGGGCTACGTGCCGCGGGCGGGGTGGGTGCCGCCGTCGCTGGCGGTGGCGGCGCGGCCGGCGCTGTGCGCGCCGCTGGTGCCGGCGTCGGCCGCGGCCGCGGCCGCGGAGCGCGTGGTGGCGCCGTTCGTGGCCTGCGGCGACCTGTCGGACTACGACGCGGACGCGTCGTACCCGGCGGCGGGCGCGGCCGCGCTGGACCCGGTGCAGGCGCCGACGGCGCCGCCGTACAAGACGGCGTTGGAGCTCAAGCGCCGGGGCGCGCTCAATTGATGTACATAACTATGCGATCTTCTTGCTGGCGTTGACAAAGCCGGCGCCCTTGATGCTGAGCACGTACTCGGCCGCCGCGGGCTCGGGCGCGGGCTCGGCCGAGCCGAAGCCGGCCCACTCCGCGTCGGCGTCGGCCGGCCGCAGCCGCGCCTCGGTGCCGAACAGCGCCTTGATGGCCCGCAGCAGGCGCACGAGCCCGGCGTCGATGGCGTCGCGGCCGAGCAGCACCCGGCCGACGTCCTCGCGGCCGAGCACCATCAGCACGACCAGCGCGCGCACCTGGTTGCGGCCGACCATGCCGCCGAGCGCGATCTCGTCCAGCAGCGCGCGCGCGGCGCGCTCGCCGACGTCCTCGGGCACGCCGCCGGCGCCGCCCACGGCCTCGGCCGAGATGCACCAGCCGGTCTTGGTCTCGGCGACCAGCGTGGCGCCGAAGCCGGGGCTGGCGCCGGACTCGTCGCCGCGCGCGGCGTCCGAGTAGATGAACGTCTCGCAGCCGGTGCCGGCCAGCACGCGCCGCGCGCCCTCGATGATGCGGTTGACGGTCGCCGGCGAGACCCGGGTCGAGTACGCGATGCCGCGCAGCTTGGCCACCACCGGCGCGCGCACGGCCGCGTGCAGCGTCTGCGCCTGCAGCACGACGTGCGGCAGGTACAGCTGGACCTCGCCGCCGCCGCCGGGCGGCGACCCGCGCTTGAGGATGCGCAGCTCCTGCCGCTGGATGCCGAACTTCTGGTACAGCGGGAAGATGGCGGTGCGGATCGTGTCGACGCCGATGTCCACGCCGTTGGACGTCACGCCCTTGAACGTCACCGACAGCGCGGCCTTGCCGAACGGCGCCAGCAGCAGCAGCGGCTCGATGTAGTAGCCCATGCCGCGCGAGAGGGGGCAGTTGTGCGTGTACGTGCCGTTGACGATCTGGCCTGGCCGGAAGACGACCGTGGTTCCTGGGGTCAGCGCCGCGCGCCGGGCACGTACCCGTCATGGAGATCTCGATCTTGGACCCGTTGGTCACGTTCTCGAGCAGCCGCAGGAACGACAGCTCGTAGTCTGCGTCAGCGTGGCCGGCGACTGCGTACCTCTGATGCCGGGGTTGACGTCGTCCGAGCGGATCCGCTCGATGCGGACGGGCCGGCCGGCCAGCGTGGCCAGCACCAGGCGCATGCGGAAGTCGACATGGCCCTGGAAGGCGACGGGCGGGGGAGCCATTGTATATAGCCGCAGGCGGAGGCGGGTGTGGCGGCGCTTGCGGTGCGGCGGGAGGGCTGCAGGCGGGCGCAAGGAGTGCAGGCGGGCGTGAGGCGTGCAGGCGGGTGAGCGCTGGCTGCGCGCTGGATCTGGTTCTGGCTGAACGGCGGTCGTGTGTCCGTCGGCGGCCTGCGTGTCGTGCGTCCGGTCGGGGCGATCTGCCGCGGGAAAAAATTTCGTTGGGAGATGAGCTTACCCGGCCATCGCGGCGGCGCGCTTACCCGGCTATCGCGAAAATTTCTTCGCCGCCGCCTCTACCAAACATCGCCATGTCTCCCCCCTCCGATCGCCCGGCCACGCCGGCCAAGGGCGCGCGCAGGGACGCCAAGGACCCCAAGGACCCCAAGGACCCGCCGGCCGTGTTCGAGGGCGAGCGCGACGTGCGCCTGCACATCGCGCCGCTGTCGGCGGCCGTCGCCAGCAAGCCAGAGGACCTCGAAAAGTACCTGACCCGGTTCGGCACGGCCGTCGGCCGGCTGTCGGTGCACGGCAAGCCGACCGTGGACACGGTGTTTGCGTACCTGACCGTGCGGATCACGGCGGCGAACCTGGCCAAGCTCAAGAAGGCGCTGAACGGCGTCAAGTTCAAGGGCACGGTCCTGCAGATCAGCGACGCCCGGCCGGACTACCGCGCGCGGATGGCCGCGGAGATTGCCGCGCGGCAGGCGGACGACGCGGCCGCGACGGCCGCGGCCGCTGCCGCCGCGACCGCGGCGGCCGCCGCCCCCCCGCCCTTCTGGGACGGCCCGGCCGGCCGGCCGTCCGGGATCGCCGTCCGCACGGCCATGCCGTGGCCGCTGGACCTCGTCGGCGAGCACCGGGTGGTGCCGCGCGACCCCAAGAAGCAGCCGGTGACGTTCCGGATCCGCGCGGGCGGCCGGGTGCGGCCGGTCAAGGGCGGCAAGAAGACCAAGCTCTGGGGCGTGCCGCGGCGGCCGGCGCCGGACGAGCCCAGCTACTCGTGGACGTACGACGACGAGTCCGCGACGTGGCGCGACGCCGCCGGCCGCACCGTGGAGGCCGTGGTGCGCGCGGCGGCGGCCGCGCCGGCCGAGCCGGCCGACGATCTGGCCGCCAAGCTCTTTGGCCGGCCCGAGCCCGAGCTCGACGCCGACCAGCGCGCGCGGCTGGACGAGGAGCGCCGCAACATCAAGGTGCTGGAGGGCCTGCTCGGCGACATGGGCGAGATCGCGGTCGTGGCGGCGGACGCCGAGCCGGCGGCGCCGGCCCTGGACGACGACGACGACGACGACCTGGCGGACCTGGTGCCGACGGCGCCAGCTGCGGCCGACGACTTTGACATGGCCGACGCCGCGTCCGACAGCGAGAGCTCCGAGGACGAGCTGTTCGACCGCAAGACGCTCAAGGTGGGCGGCGCGCTGGAGCTGGCGGCGGCAAAGGCGGCCGCCAAGGCGCGGGCGCAGGCGGACGCCCCCGCCCCGGCCGCGCCCAAGCCCGCCTCGGCCAACGACGAGAAGAACTCGTACCTCAAGACCATCTTCGACCCGGCCGCCGACACCGGCTTCGCCTTCTTCGGCGCCGACGAGCCCGAGCCCGAGGCGGCAGCCGCGCCCGCGCCCGCGCCCGCCGCCGCGCCCGCGCCGCCGCCCACAAACTACATCCAGACCGCCCGCAAGGCCGCCGGGGACCAGCCGCTGTTCTTCCCCCACCCCGAGTCGCACTTTCTGCATGCCAGCTCGCAGTTCGGCCGCCACCTGGCCCTGCCCATGACGCCCGAGGCCTGGGCCGCCGAGCTGGCCGAGCACAAGCCCGAATGGATCAGCAAGGCCCGGCGGCGGCGGCGCGACGCCGCGCGGCTCGCCCGCAAGTTCCGCGCGTCGCGTTTCCGCACTGCGCTCGCAGATTGATATGTACATATGCATCACAAGTAGCCATGGACCACGAAGCCGAACCGCGTCGGCGTGCCGTCGGCCTTGGCCACGCTGCGCACGTACACGACCTCGACCGCGGCGCCGGTCTCGGACGCCAGCGCGGCGCCGTCAAAGTGCGGCTCCGTGCAGAACACGGTCACGCCGACGATGCCGCCGGCGTCGCCGCCCAGGGCCGGCACGGCGTCCGCAGCCAGCACGGCGAACCACGTCTGGCCGTAGGCCGTCGCGGCCAGGCCGCGCACGGCCGTGCGCTCGACCGCCGTCGGCTCCTCAGCGTGCTTCTCGTTGACGCCCACGGCGACCCACTCGGCGCCGGCGCTCACCGGCAGCTGCCGCACCTCGACTGCGATCATGTCGCAGGTCCAGTGCGCCAGCGCCTCGGGCCGGCTCTGCCACAGCCGGCACGCGGCCTGGCGGTACGCCGGCGACGCCACGTAGGCCACCAGGTAGTAGAGCGCGCCCGTAAACTCGGGCCCGGCGCTGCCGTCGGCCGGCCCGGCGACCACGCTGGCCACGCGGGCCAGGTTCTGCAGCGACAGCACGGTCTGGGTCGCGTAGTCGTCCGGCGCCGGCAGCGTCAGGCTCGCCGGCACCAGCGGGATCTGGCCGGCCAGGTACGTGCACTCGCCGGCCGAGATCGCCTGGGAGTACGGCCCGATGTTGGCCGGCGCCCAGTAGCTGCGGCCCTGCACGTGCAGGCCCGTCCGCGGGCCGGCCGCGGCCGGCAGCCGCGCGCACACGGACAGCTGGACGCGGCAGCCGGCCGCCAGCTCGGTCGAGATGCACACCCGCGACGGCGGGTTCGGCGCGGCCGCGAAGTACGTCCGGTAGACCGCGTTGACGGCCGCAAAGTCGGCCATGGACGCCAGCAGCAGCGTGACGGACGAGATCGCAAACAGGTCGTCCGTGCCGGCCTCGGCCACCAGCAGCGCGCGCAGCCGGCCAAACACGGCCGCGGTCTCGTCGGCGACCGTGCGGTCCGGCGCCGGCGCCGTCACGTTCACGATCCGGACCGTGTCGGCCGAGCGGCCGACGGTGGTCACCGGCGTCTTGGCCGGCACCGGCGCCGCCGTCGGCGGCGCCGTCGGCTCGAACCCGGCCAGCGCCGCGTGCGCGTCGGCCAGCTGGCGGTCGATCAGCGGCGGCACGGCCACCGACGCCTCCCAGCCCGCCGCCGGCGGCTTGTCCTCGGCGTGTGCGTCCACGTGCAGGTACGCGACGTCGTCGGCCGAGTGCACAACGGCCTCGGTCCGGTCGATCACCAGCCGCCGGGCAAACACGGGCGCGTCCAGCACCAGCGTCTCGTACTCGCCGCCCTCGCCGCACACGTGCAGGCCGTACCGGTCGTGCAGCCGGCCGAGCAGCGGCCGCATCTGGCCGATGGTCTGGCCCAGGTGCGCCCGCGTCAGCCCGACGCCGGCCGTCTTGATCAGCCGCGCGTCCACGCCGGCCGCAATCATCTCGTCCAGCAGCGCGCCCTGGTCCGCCCGCTGCCACAGGTACGCCAGCGCCACCAGCCCCAGCCGCCCGCACACGTTCTCCACGCGGGTGCGCTGGTACGTCGACAGAATCGCGCCCACCGCCACCGCCTCCACGTCCGGCCGGTCGGCCTTGACCGCCGCCAGCAGCCGGTACAGGTCCTCGGTCTCGTCCGCGTCCGCCGCGGCGTAGTCCAGCGCCTGGTTCACGGCCGTGCCGGTGATGGTCTCGCGCCACAGCGGCACCCCGAACGCCTCGCCGTAGTGGTCCACTGCCGACGAGCCCACGGTCTGGTACATGAAGCTGTCCAGCTCGTCTGCGGCCGCGGCCGGCGGCCGCAGGTTGGCCACGCCCACGAGCTCGTGGCCCTGCACCAGGCAGTGCATCACGTTGAAGCACGAGTCCTTGCCGCCGCTCACCAGAGCTACGAATTTCATTCTGTGCGTTAGCACTGCTACAACATGTGCCAGATCTTCTATAACGCATATCTATCGATCATAAATAAACGTCTCAAACCATTGGCGTATCAATCTTGCACTGACGCTTCGACGCAGCAACCGTCAGGCTGCGCCGTGCCCGAAGGCCTGTCTGTGCTGCCGTTGCCGGCTGGTTTGTTGGTAGCTTTTATTACTTACTTATATACAGATGGCGTTGGATCGACGCTTGCGAAATTTTTCGCTTTATACAGCAGCTGAGTCAGCGGGTGGGCGCCCTTCAGGGGTAATGTCTGTGCGCACCGCGCCGCACGGCGTGCGGCTCGGTGGCTATATGCGCCGGGGCATCTGCCCGCAGGGCAGCTACCCTCGACGGAGTCGCCGCCGGAGGCTCGCCGACAGCCTCCGGCGGCGACTCCGTCGAGGGTGGCCCTGCGGGGGCTATCACGGTGCGCCGCACGGCGTGCGGCTCGTTGCGGCTATATGCGCAATGAGAGCCTGCCCGCAGGGCAGCCACCCTCGACGGAGTCGCCGCCGGAGGCTGTTGATGCGCCGCACAGCGTGCGGCTCGGGCGGCTATATGCACCAGGGCATCTGCCCGCAGGGCAGCTACCCTCGACAGAGTCGCCGCCGGAGGCTGTCGGCGACGGCCACGAAGACCGCCCGCGCTCGTAGAAAAGACAGTGATTAAGCTACATACGCGCGACGCGACGTCGCTTTTGATATACATATAAGCAGGCAAAGTCCTGGTCAAAAAGAAAGAAAGACTAAAGATCGACAGATTTTCCCATTCAAAATGGCGCGAGGCCTATTGGCGGCTGGTGGCGGCGCTGCGGATGGAGCTGGCGTCGTCGCCGTTGAGGTGCTTCTCACGCTTGAAGCCGCGAGTGAACATGTGGGCGCCCTTCTTGACGCCGCCCGCAGCGAAGCCGACGCCCTTGATGGGCGCGCCGGCGACCGAGGTGACGACCTTGCCGGGCACAGCAAAGGTGCCCGAGAAGGTCGAGTTGCCCTGGTTGCTGCGGAGGACAAAGTCGGGCTTGAAGAGCAGACGCAGTCTGATCTGGCCGGACTTGCCGTCGAGCGGCAGGATGACGACCTTGGGCTCCATGGGCACAAGCTCGTCGAGCGGGATCTTGGCGGCGCCGAGGAAGTCGTCCTCGGCGGGGCCCATGTCCCAGTCGTACACGTTGACCTTGAAGTCCGAGTCGATCCGGTTGGTGACCTGGACGTCGAAGAACTCGTTCCACGCCGGCGTCAGGGTCTTCTTGATCGTGCGCGACTTGAAGACCTTGTCGCCCTCGAGCTCGAACACGGCGTAGGGGTCGGACTTGCCGCGGCGGTCGGCCGCGGGCAGGTCGGTCGCGTCCAGGACGTCGACGCGCAGGTTGCCCATGTTGTTGCGCGACTCGACCGGGTCCAGCTTCATGAGCACGGGGATGTACTTGAGCGAGATCTTGAGCGTGCTCACGCCGTCCCGGCCGTTCATCGAGATCGTCGTCGGGTTGTTGTACGCGTTCTTGAGCACGGCCAGGGTCGAGCCGGTGTAGGTCGCAATGACGCCCTCGTCGTCGTTGCGCAGCGCGCGCTCCTTGGTCGTCAGGCGCAGCTCGAAGCGCGACCACTCGAGCTGGCGCACGAGGCCGTCGCCGACCTCCTCCCACTTGGTGTGGCGGCCGGTGGAGCGCGACGACACGTACGACGGGTACAGGAAGTCGTCGAAGAAGACCTGGAAGAACGTCTCCGAGTGGCCGACCTGGCCCTCGATGACCTTGTAGACCAGCAGGCCCGAGTCGTACTTGAACAGCTCGTCCGGCGACAGCTTGAGCTTGGCCGGCTGCGCCGGCTCGGCCGACTCCTCGCCGACCTCGCCCGCGGCCGCGCCCTTGGCGCCCGACGGCTCCACCGGCTTGGACGCCAGCTTCTGGTCGGGCTTCTTGCTGTCGATCGCAGCCTTGGGCTGCTTCACGTCGGCGCTGCCCTCGGCGGCGGCCTCCTTGGCCTCCTCCGCGGCGGCCTTGGCCTCCTCGGCCTCCTCCTCCGGGTCGACCACGTTCAGCGTCGGGAAGAACGCGGCGGTGAAGGTGACCGTGCCCTTGGGCGACTTGCCCTGCATCAGCAGCGGCTCGACGTGCAGCGTCTGGTCGATGCACTCGATGTACTCGCCCTGCGCGTTCTTCTTGAGGAACTTGGACACCGGGATCGTCACGCGGCCGAGCGTGCGGTCCTTGCCGGTGGTCTCGGCGTCCATGCACTCGAGCACGATCGTCTCGCGGTCGGACGTCACGGTCGCGTACACGACCTCGTTCCACACGGGCTCGAGCGTCGAGTGGTACGTCACCGTCCGGCTCTTCTGCACGTTGTTGACCATCACGCGCACGTACGGGTCGACCTTGCCGACCGTCTCGAGGTTGCGCAGCTCCTTGGCCGACTTGACGTAGAAGCGCATCACGCCGATCGGCGTCACGTAGCCGCCCGACGACGTCACGCCCTTGAGCGCGACCGGCTTCCACTGCGCCGTCAGGCGCACCTTGCCCTTGGGCGTCAGGTTGAACCAGTCGCCGCCCTTCTCGTTCGACGTGATCAGGTCTTCCAGCTTGATCTTGTACGTGCCCAGCACCGCGTCGCCCTGCGAGCCCTTGCCGTCGCGGATCTGCACCGCCAGCGACGCGCGCTGGCGGTTCGCGATGATGACCTCCTTGCCGTCGTCCCAGACCGGGTTGGTCGTGCGCTTGAGCGTCTTGGTCACGTGGATCTCCTTGCCGTCGAGCAGGTACACCGCGTACGGGTTGATGCTGCCCACCATGCGCTTGTTCTCGAGGTCCTTGGCCTGGTGCGCCGTGAAGCGCACGATACCCGTGTTCATCGGCGGCGGGTCCTCCTTGGTGCCGTCGTCGAGCACGCGGCCCTCGAGGATCGGGAAGTAGCGCGCCTCGAACGTGAGGTGGCCCTTGGTCTTCATGTTGTTGATCAGCGGCAGCGACTGGTTCTCCTGCTCCGGGTTCTGCTCGAGCGACGACAGCTGGAAGTTGGCCGTGCCGAGCAGGCGATCCTTGCGGATGTCGTTGAAGTCGTAGCACTCCAGGTTGAGCGTGTCCGACAGCGACTTGACCAGGATGAGCTTGGTCTCGTTCCACCGCGGCGTCACCGTGTCGCGCTTGATCGACGTGCGGCCGAGCTCCTCGTCGGTGCCCGACGCCGACAGCCGGATGTACGGGTCGACCGAGTTGCCGAGCATGTCGCCGCCCTTGAGGCCGTGGGCGTTGAAGATCGTGATCGCAAGCACGCCCACCGACGCGTCCAGACCGGCGCCGGCGAGCATCTGCTCGACGTTGACCGTGAACGCGTTGGGGTCGTAGAACATCGGGCCGATGTTGTCGTGCACCATCGACTTGATGAAGCCCTCGAGGCCGGGAATGAAGTTGATGTCGAAGCCGAACGTCTCGCCGCCGATCGGCTTGAGCACAAAGTCAAACTCCGGCGGGCGCAGGAACGAAACAGAGACGGTCTGGATGTGCGGGAACGACGTGATCAGCTTGATCTTGACCTGGATCAGGCCCTTGAACGACATGTCCTCCACCAGGATGGGCATGCCCTTGGACACGATGCCCTTGCCGATGCGGATCGACAGCTCCACGAGCGGGTTGACCTTGTCCTTGAGCTGGCGCGCCGTGAGGTCGGCGACGTCGTTGGGCGTGAACGAAAAGCCCCAGTCCATCACGACGACGTCCTCCTCGGTCTTGGGGTACGAGCGCACGAGGTCGATCCGCGGCGGCTTCGTGCCCACCGTGAACTTGGACAGCTCGAGCGAGTCGATGCCCGGCGGCGTCTGCGTGCCCGACAGCACCTGGTTGGCCGTGTCGATGACCATCTGGTTCAGCGTCGGCAGGTAGATCGCCCAGAACTTGACGATGAACGCGTTCAGCCACTCCATCGACTCGGCGTCCGTCTCGAGCTTGACCATGGCCGCCTCGCGCGCGACGTCGTCGCGCACGTTGCGGCGCACGCGGATGATCGACGTGCGGTAGTACGTCGACGTGAACGCCATGATGATGACAATCCACACCAGGCCGCCGCCCAGGCGGGCGACCAGCCACGACAGGAACGACGTCACGAAGATGACGGCCGCGTTGTGGTACCAGTCGCCGTAGAACTTCTCCTTGAGGTAGTACTCGATGAAGGTCACGCGGTCGCGCAGGTCCTCGTTGCCGTTTCTGAGGTTGCGCTCCTCCTCGATCCAGGCGCCGACGTTCTGCTTGAACCGGTCGACGGTGCCCAATTGCGGGCCCTTGGCGTTCGGGTCGAGCGAGGCCGAGACGGCCTCGTCAGCGGCGGCGGCCGGGGCGGCGGGCTTGCCGTTGGCCGTGCCGTTCTGCCGTCAGCGTCGGCCGCAGCGACCTCTTACCATCTTGGCGGGCGCGACGCCCTTGTCCGAGAACGTCTGGGGCGGCGCTCCGCTGGTGGAGTTTGCTACCGGCGCGGACATGATGGATGCGCGCTGGGTCAGAGTTAGCAGAGCTTTGCAGCGGGGGGGGTCGCCGTATTTCAGGCGCGGGCACGCTGCCGTCGGCCCGCCGCGCCGCTCACGCCGCGGCGCGCGGCGCGTGCGGCCGATCGGGTTGGCGCCGTGCGGCCGCGCTTAGGGCGCCGACTTACCAGGCGGGGGCTTGCTCGAGCTGGCTAGGAAGTTGCTGGCCAGCTGCTAGAATCTGCCCGATGTCGCTAGCACCGCCAGACTTTGCCTGTTTCGGGCGCGTGCGCTCAGTCGCCTTCGCTGAGCGCGCTACGTCGTCTGCTCCGGCGGACGACAAATACGACGATGTGTTCAGAACGAGGCCGTGGCGGACTCGGCGTCGATGGATGGTGGATGGAAGATGGGCGCCGAAGATCGCGGGCGGAGAGGTTTATACGGCGTGGTGGACGCGAGCCGCACGGCCACGATGGTACCCGCGCCGTGGCGGGCGACGCACCCAGCCGGGCCACGGCCCGATCGGGCAAGGGAGTGCTTCCACGCCAGAGACGGCAGCGGCGCGTGCCGAACTGCCCCCGAACGGGACAGAGCCATGTCGCCATGCTGTGTCTGCTGCTAGGCGCACCCGCCCGCGCGCCGACGCAATGGGTGCGGGTCCATTGTGTGGCCGACAAAAGGAGAAGCTGCGACGGATTGAAACAAGCACGGCGACACAAGTCCAAGATGGAAATGAGATTCCGGCGTGCGCCAGCCTGTTTTGGGTGCAGCCCGATCCGATTGCGACCGATCTCTCGAGACACGCGTACAATGCAGCTGGCGTGGCTGCAAGCGGCTGCGGCAGCGCCGCTAGCGTGCTGCAGACTGCGGGTCGATGCGGGTCGCATGCACCAAACATGCCTGCAGCGCCCGCCGACGCTAGCGCTGGCGGCCCTGGCTTAGCGTCGGTCGCGCCGCCGCACCGCCGGCGCGGCCGTGGCGTGGCCGAGGCCGCTGCGGTCCAGTCTCCTGCAGACGCCACGACTACCAGTCACGTTCACGCTGGCGCGGGCGACCGATCCTGCCCGATTGGTGCGCTGCGCCGCATACTTTAGGTGTGCGCCGCACGCCGATCGCGGACGTGCGCGAACACACGTGGCGTTGTGGCTGGGATCCTTGTTCCTGTGGCGTCCCCCAGTGCCATGCCTGGGTGGGCCTCACCCGACGCCCGCGGCGGCTGCGCGTCGCCACCGGCAGCGGCAGCGGCGCGTGTGCCGTGTGCACGGCGCGCGCACGTCGTGCTGCCGCCTGCGGCTCGCGGCGGCGCCGCGCTGCGCGTGGCCGCGCCATGACGACGTACGCCACTGAGTCTGCGCCGCTCACATGCACCGCCCGCGTCATGTGCTGCTGCCGGTAGACACTCAGCGCGGCGGTGCGCCGCACCGCCACCGACCCGCGCTACTGCGTCGCTTGCCCCTGACATGCGCTGTCGAAGCGACTGTGTCTGCACCGCCGACTACTGCGGCTCGCCAGCGACCGGCCGGAGATTTAGACGAGCCTGAGTGTCACAGTAGGGGCGCGCTCGCCGGCCGCGGGGAACGCCAGGCGACCTGCCCGGGCGCCGCGCGCGCCCGGAGAGTGCCTGCGGGGGAGGTGGCCGTGCAACCGCGAGCGTCGGCGCAGCCACAGCCTGCAGTGCCGCCGCGCCAGCGCCCAGCCACGGCCGGCCGCTCGACGTCCGCCAACGTCTGCCGCCGTGCCTGGCCAGCACCCGCGCTGTGGGTCTCCAGCGCGGGCACGCGGGTGTGCGGCCTAGGTCAAAACTGTCGACGCAAGCCATCGCCGAAACTGCAACGGCCGAGCATATCCGAGATTGCGGTCGCTACAACCAGTCCGGCTAGCCTCGCGAACGTCAGGGCAGAGACAGCGTGGGCACGGGCGAGCCGATCTACGGGCAGGGGCCACGGCCGGTGCAAGGGGTGGGGGTCCGCGGCCAATCGGCCGAGCGGTGCCAGCCATACCTTTGGAGGTGCACCGCAGCGGGCCCGGCGCACACCGGCGGCCGCCGGTGGGCGCGTTGGCACTGCGCGCAACGTCATCTATTCAGAGGTAGCCGCGAAGAGCAATGGCGCCGGCGACCAGCGGCCCCAGCTCGGCGTCAGCAGCCTTCAGCTTGTAGTTCTTGCGGACGGCGTCCGGGCGCACGCACGCAGCCAGGGCCGCGTCGGTCAGCGGCTCCAGCGTGCCGGCCACCAGGCCCGCGACGGGCGGCGCCGGGCCGCCCACGCGCACAACCACGAGGTCCTTGGTCGTGTCGGCCACGCCAAACCGGCGCAGGGCCTCGGAGATCTGGCGTCAGCAGGGCCGCACAAAGCACTCACGTTGCCGTTCGGTGACAGCGCAAACACGATCTCCGAGTGGATGTTCTTCGTGCGCACCGCGTCGTGCTCGCGGTCGGTCAGCGCGCGGTTGACAGCCGCGAGCAGGTGCTCGCGCGACAGGATCTGGCGTCAGCGGGCCCGGCGGCGACGTACCGTCGAGGCGTCGACGAACGCGTACTCGTACGCGGCGTCGCCCGCGAGCAGGGCCGCGCGGATCTCGGCCGCGTTGCCCACATCGCGGACGAGGCCGGTCCAGACGGGCGTGCCGGGGTGGCGGGCGAGCGCGGTCCGGTCCATGGTGAGGAGCGAGCAGATTTTCGCGGCGGGAACTGGCCGCGGTCACGTGACGCGCCGCGCCCCGTGCGGCGCGTGCGCCGCGCAGGCCTCCGCAGCCGAGCCGGAGAGTTGCGCAGCCGCGCCGGGAGCGGCAGCGGCAGCCGATCACGTGACGATCTGCAGGGCCGATCCGCCGCCTCGGACAAATCCCTCCGCGTCGCCTGTGCAACGTACGCCCCAACAGCCCGCAGCGGCGGGTTGTGCCGGGCCACGTGTGCACGCATGCGGCTTACGCTGACGCCACTGTCACGAAGCCGCCTCCAGCCGAGGCCCGTACGCGCCCGCGGCCTCTGGCGGAACTTCCGCTGGCGGTCCGGCCTCTGCCAACAGCCGCCAAGCCGGCCAAGCCGGCACCGGGCACCGCCTGAGCGTCGCCCACCTCAGCCGTGCAGCCGTCGCCCGGATGCGCCGTCCGCTCGTAGCCCCCGCAGCGGACCGCTGCTGCCCACCGCGCAACTCTGCCGCCACTTATGCGTCACACGGTTCCACGCACCGATGCGGTCGTCTGCACGTTCACCCGCGGATCTAGTGGCGGTATTTCCCGATCGCTCGGCTACCTGCTGCAGACAATGGGCGCCGTGCGGCGCGTCGGGCACTTCCGGGGCGGAGGCGCCGCCGCACGATCGCCCAGGCGCACCTAACGCACGCGCCGCAGGGCAGCTTGTCGACGCTAGTCACGGCGAGTCCCGCTGCAGGCGCCGGCACAGGCCTGCGTCGACGATCGCCGGTGTCAGCGGGCAGTTCGGGCACGCGCTCGCTAAGCGGCACCACATGCCTGGGGATAGGCGGCGGAAGTTGCCTTGGTCGCTAGCCGTTCGCCGCTGGGACTCACGTGCCGATCCGGTGTAGGTGGTGCAGGGAAAGCCGCTGATTTGGGCGTATATTTGCGAATGCAGCGCTAATGTGTAAAAGCCGGGCACGGCGCACTTTTCTGACACCACAGAGAACGGTAAGCACAACGGCTAGGACGGGTGGCCGTGGCCTGAGTGCTGGCCAGCGGCTGCGGGCGTCGGCTGGGCAGCTCGAATGGCTTGCTGCGCCAGCCAGGGCCGTTGCGAACGGCTCGGCTGCTTGTAACGGCGCAGCGGCCGCAGCACCCTCGGCTGCGGCGGCAGTGGCAGCGGCGGCCGGGGCGAGGCAGCAGCGGCCGCGGCAGCGTCCGCAGCGGCCGCAGCAGACGCACGGCACCCTCTCCGGGCGCTCTGGCGCCCGGCAACGGCCCAGGAACCAAGCTGACCGCCAGAATGCCCCCTGTCCGACCAAAGAACGAGGGCGCGAGTCCAACAGACTCGCCGTATGGCGCCAAACGGCGAAGCAACCGTACCGGCCAGGTATGTCCAGTCGCAGCCGCGCTGACCGCAGGCGTGCGACCGGTGCAAGGTGCGCAAGATCAAGTGTAATGCCACGACCGAGGCCTGCACGCCGTGCACAATGGCCAACGTGCCGTGCACCAACACGGACCTCAACTCGCGGCGCGCGGTCCCCCGCGGGTACATCGAGAACCTGGAGGCGCAGGTCGAGCCGCTCAAGCGGCGCGTGGCCCAGCTGGAGGCGGCAATGCGCCATGCCGTGCCGGACATGAACCTCAACCAGCTGCCCGAGCCCGAGCCGCCGGCGCGGGCCGGCGCGGTGATCCCGTCTGCGGACGAGCTCGACCGGCTGCCGGCCCCGTACGGCGCCGAGCCCATGCGGCTGCCGGTGCCGCCGGTGCAGCGCATCGAGCGGCCGCCGTCGGAGCGCGATGAGCCGTGGAACGAGTCGCTGGTGTCGATTCTCGGGCTCCAGCTGAGCCTGGACGACCTGGCGCCGCGCTACGTGGGCCACTTCAACGTGTTTGCGCACAACCGCGGCCCGGTGGAGCCCAAGCACGTCGAGAACTTCGAGCTGCCGGCGTTCGAGGAGGCCCAGCAGTTCGTGCGGATCTACATCGAGCACGTCACGCCGCTGATCCCGGTCGTCGAGCCGACGTGGCTCGAGGCCGAGCTCCACCGGCTCTACTTCGAGAAGGGCTACCGGCCGCACTGCCTGTCGCTGATGATCATGAACCTGGTGTTTGCGGTCTCGACGTACATCTACGGGCTGTTCACGATCGTCGGCGAGCCCGGCTCGGTCCAGAACAACCCGTCGAACCAGTCGATCAAGTACGCGTGGCAGGTGCTGCCGTACGTGTCGGAGCTGTTCACGAACCCGTGCGTGCAGTCGATCCAGTGCATCGTGCTGTTCATGCTGTACCTGCGGCCGTCGCCCAAGCCGGACTCGGTCTGGGTCCTCGGCCGGTACGGCATGTCGCTGGCCGTGCAGCTGGGCATGCACCGGCTCGAGTCGCCGGAGCTGCTGGCGTCGCTGTCGGTGCAGGAGCTGCAGCGCCGCCGGCTGGCGTTCTGGTCGCTGCACCTGTTCGAGGTCACCGTGTCGAACCGGCTGGGCCGGCCGCACGCGATCGCGGCCAGCGACATCAACGTGCCCATGCCGCTGCCGGTGGACGAGCCGCTGCTGACGGACGCGGACCGGCCGATGTTCCTGGACGCCAACATGAGCCACGGCGTCGTGGACCCGCGCCCGTGCATGCACACGCCGGGCACGTGCCTGTTCGGCATCACGCGCATCTCGGGCGAGGCGTTCTCGTCGCTGTACTCGGCGCGCAACCTGACGTCGATCGAGTACGAGGCCAAGGTGCTGGCGCTCGAGAAGTTGCTGCAGGACTGGCGGTCGCGGCTGCCGGAGGTCCTGACCTGGTCGCCCTCGTCGTCGCCGCACGAGCTCAAGTACAAGAAGGACGCCGGCGTGCTGTGGCTGTCGGCGACGGAGCTGCACATGTCGATCCGGCACCCGTCCGGGCTGGCGACCAACAACCCCAAGTTTGTCGCGGACTCGAAGGTGCTCTCGGTGATGTTTGCGCGCGAGCTGGTGCACACGACCGACACCATGATCTCGCTCAACTACCTCGAGTGCACGTGGCACAACATCGTCGTCATCCTGACGTCGGTCTTCACCATCTTCTACGGCACGTGGGCGCGCGAGGGCGGCATCACCGAGGCCGACATCGCCACCGTCAAGGACGACGTCGCCGCGGCCATGCGCGTGATCGACCGCATCGCGCGCACGCTCGACGGCGGCAACCCCGACAACCGGCTGCTGCGGCTGGTGCGCATGCTGTTCGACAACACCATCTGCCGGCTCGAGGAGCAGTACTCGACCAAGGTCAAGCGCGAGCAGGCGCGCGCGCGGGATGTGCCCGAGAGCCGCGCCGGCAACTCGATCTCGTCGATCCTGAACGACCTGCCGACGGCGACGTACCTCAACAGCCCGTCCGTGCCGTCGTTCACCACGACCGTCAACCGCGGCTTCGTGTTCGACCACAACGACTTTCCGGGCGGGCGGTTTGCGCCGCGCCAGCCGTCGGTCTCGAGCCCGCGCTCGTTCTCGGGCTCGATCGGCAGCCCCGACGTCTGCCGACCGCCGTCGCACGGCAGCCACCAGCCAGACGACCACGGCGAGTACCACCTGGCGGCGGCGGCCGACTTCAACCACTCGACGAGCTGGACGGACGGGTCGCTCAAGTGGTCCGAGTACATGTCGACCGAGAACCGCACGCTGCAGGAGGTCACGCGCATCATCCACGGCCACACGGACGACGGCGCGGGCTCGACCCCGCGCAGCGACGACTCGGACGCGCAGCGCGGCATGGCCGCGGCCATCCTCGGCCGCGTCTGATTTTGCGATTTTGTTTGGAGAAAAGTTCCCGGCGGCGCGGCGCGGCCGTGTGCTAGAGCCGCCGGCTGGTTTTGGATTCATGGTGACGTGCCCTGCGGGGCTGTGGACTTCTGGGCGCGCTGGACGCGCATGTATACTACGGGGCCTCGGGCCAAATGGAAGTGCGGGAGACGCGAGCCGCACGACGTGCGGCGTCATTACATAAGCGTAGTGCCGTGCGACGGTTATGCCCCAACCGGCGTCTGCCGCCGGACCTGGCACCAAACCGTCGCCACCTTGCCTAATTCGTAGCGGCCGCCTGGTGGACTTCATCCTTCGATTGTGTGCCAAATCCGCCGACTTTCGGCCGCCGTACCTCGCCGCACGCAAGCCATCAGATCGCACCCGCCGGCCCAGGCTCTAGGCGCGCTCCGGACGAGCAGATCGAGACCGGTTTTGGGCGCGTGCGTCCGCAGACGGACGTGCTGGTAGCGACTTTGCGTCGCCGCCGCACCGAGCCCGACCCACACCCCGCCAACCGGCGCGCACGCCGCGATGGACGCCGCATACGTGCTGGAGCAGTTCCAGCAGGACCGTGAGTACCGTGCCGGCATCCGTGCTGACGCCAGTGGCCAACGTGCCCGCTGAGGTCGCGCACTACCTCGAGGAGATCCGCAACAAGGACGTGAAGCTGTACACGATTCGCCAGCGCATCCAGCACCGCGACAACCAGATCCACAAGCACATCCGCACGCACGGCTCGCTGGCCGTCAACCCCAAGGAGGGGCAGTACGCTACCAAGATCAACGCCGACTTTGAGCGCGCGCTCAAGCTGCAGGACGAAAAGTGCGAGCTCGTGACCAAGCTCAACACCCTGATCCAGCGGCACCTCAAGAAACTAGATGCGGACATCAAGAAGCTGCAGAACGACGGCGTGCTGACTGGGTCCGACCGCATGACTGTGGCGCGCCCGGCCATCCTCGGCGGCCTGCCGACGTCCGCGGCGGCCGTGCCGCTGGGGATCGGCCTGGGCGTGACGCCGAAACGCGCGTCGCCGCAGGTGCAGGGCCTGCAGGCGCTGGAGAGCACGCCGGTGCCGACGTCGGCGGCCGCGCTGCACGCCATGGCGACGCCCATGTCGGCGCTGGCGACGCCGACGGGTTCGGGCATGCGGCCAAACAAGCGCCAGAAGATGGGCCCGGGCGCGAACGGCGCCCGGACAGCGTTCTCGGCCACGCCGGAGGCGTACGCGGGCGACGGCGGCGTGGGCGAGGCCATCACCAACGAGATCCGGCGGGGGCTGGTGCCGGCGTCGGCGACGCCGTCGAACGGTCGCGGCCGGATCCCGAAGCACGTCAAGTACGCGGCCGCGGCGGCGGCGGCGGCCGCGGCCGCGGCCGGCGAGGACCCGGCGGCGGCGGCCGCGGCGGCCGCGGCTGCACACCCCGGCATCGGCATCAAGGCCGAGGGCGACGACGACGACGACGAGGAAACCAACGACTCGGCGCTGTACTGCTTCTGCCAGCAGGTGTCGTACGGCGACATGATTGCGTGCGACAACCCGAACTGCACGTACGAGTGGTTCCACTACGGCTGCGTGGGCCTGCGGGCGCCGCCGTCGGGCGTGTGGTACTGCTCGGACCCGTGCCGGGACATGGTGCGGGACGCGAACGAGAACGCGGCGCGCAAGAAGGGGCGCAAGTAGCCGCACGGCGTGCGGCTGGCGCGGGCACTGAGCCGCACGAGGCGCGTGTCCGAGCCGCACGGCGTGCGGCGCGCGCCACCCCCTGTGGCGCCCGAGGCGCGCGTCTGAGCCGCGCGCTGTGCGGCGCGCGCCGCACCTCCCGTCGCCGCCGCAGGCCGGGCGGCCCCGGGCCGCTCGGCACGCCCGTGCCAAGCGTCGCCCGCCGCTGCGCCCAGCCGCCCAGCCGCCCCGTCTGGACCTGTACATTATCTGTATCATAGAATGGCTTCTAGCCGCCTTCCATCTCTTCGGCACAGGCAGTGTCCCGTGCCCGTCGCCAATCCCGTTCAAGCCTTTGTAATGCTAGCCGAGTCACAATCGCGTGCCCGGCAGGGTCGACGGCGTATATGCGGCGTGGCGCGCTAGTCGGGACGGCTGAGCAAATGGTGACCATGTCCCAACCCCACGTGAACGTTTGGTTTCGCGCGTTTCAAGCTCCTCGGGACCAACGCCAACTAGGGCATCTCGCCCTGGACAGGCGTCCGGCAAGCCTTGCAGGTTCCGGCGATTGCCGTGGGTCCAGCCGCCCAAACAGGCTCGGGCACTCGCGCCCAGGGCGCGCTTGTTCCGGGTACGGCAGTTCTGACGGGCCGGGAACAGCCGACAGCGAATGAAATGCACACGTTCGTCAGCAGCGCCGTTCGCCGTCCTGGCCGAGCAGACGGCGGCGGCGACGGCGGCGGCGCTGGTGGTGCGGCGGCTAGACCTTTGCGCGTGCGGGCGCGCGGGCGGCGGCGACGCGGGTTCTAGATCTTGTAGATAAGATCTTCCGGCGACAGGCAATCGTACTTAAGCGCGCGAGCAGCCGCAGAACGGCCAACCATGGCTCCTTCCAAGAAACTGCTTGTTGCTCTCGCGGCGCTGGCCGGCGTCTCGAGCGCGGCCACCGTCCACCAGGTCAAGGTCGGCGAGTCCGGCTACGCGTACGTGCCGTCGTCGATCACGGCCAAGGTCGGCGACTACGTCGAGTTCTCGTTCTACTACGGCACGCACTCGATTGCGCAGTCCGACTACAGCTCGCCGTGCCAGCCGCTGGAGGACACCAACAACACCCTCGGCCTGTACTCGGGCCTGGTCACGCCTGACAGCGACAGCGGCTACGCGCCGACGTACACGATCCGGATCAACAACACGGACCCGATCTGGTTCTACTGCGCCGAGGCGTACCACTGCCAGTCGGGCATGACTGGCGTCATCAACCCGCCGTCGTCGGGCGACAGCCTGGACGACTACACGTCGTCGGCCGAGACGCAGGGCTCGAACGTGCGTCCGAGCACGGTGCTGGGCAACACGACCGTGTCGAACGACAACTTCACGGCGTCGTCGTCGGTGGCGGCGTCGTCGTCGTCGGCTGCGACGTCGTCGACGGCCAAGACTACGATTGTGTCGTCGACGGTGTCGTCGTCGGCTGCGGCGACGACGGTGTCGGCTTCGGCGTCGGCGTCGTCGTCGGCCGCGTCGTCGGCTGCGGGCGTGCGGGCGTCGGGCGGCATTGCGGCTGGCCTGGCTGTCCTGGGCGCGCTGATTGCTGCGTTTTAGTCAATAGAAGTAGGATCAGACATGGAAGTGCTGTGGACGTTGCGTGGCGGGCAGCGCGTAGATGGCGGGTTTGGGCGGGAGTGTGGCGGTGCGGGCGGCGCCGAGGTGGCGGTGCGGGCAGTGCGTGCGGCGCGTGGAGGTGGCGGTGCGGGCAGTGCGTGCGGCGCGTCGAGGTGGCGGTGCGGGCAGCATGCGGCGCGTCGAGGTGGCGGTGCGGGCAGCATACGGCGCGTCGAGGTGGCGGTGCGGGCAGCATACGGCGCATCGAGGTGGCGGTGCGGGCAGCATACGGCGCGCCTCGGCGGACTCGGTCGCGGCTCGCCCGGGCAAACAAATAGCCGCGCGTGGCGCCCCGCGTGGCGCCGCTGTGGCGCGCGGACGCACGCCGGACCGGTGACCGGACCCGCGCACCAGCCGGCGCGGGTCGCCGCGGCCCGCAGCCGCGCCGACCCGCGCTCCTGGGTCCGCGCACGGTTCACCTCCAAGCCCCCGGGCCCCCTCCAAGCCCCTGGCCCCTGTCCAACCGCCCGGCGCCCGTTGGGACGTTGTCCCGGCAACGCTCTGTTTATTTACTCCTCCCAGACCTCGCTAGCCTCCCCAGATCCGCCGCGCGTGCCATTCCTCCCGCGTCTTGCGGCCCGCAACGTCTGGCCGCACCGGCGCCTAGCGCGCCGGTAGCCGCCGCGGTTTGTTTACACGCCTATATATCGTCGTCGTCTCCGCTCCGTCCGTCGAACCTCGCCAATGCAGTCCTCGCCGACCCGATCGCCGCAGCGCTCGCCGCAGCGGCCGCTGCCGCGGTCCGCCAGCGCCCACAAGCTCACCGACATCTCGCACAGCACCAACAACCGGCACTCGGTCAGCGGCGCGTCGCTCAAGCGCACCCAAACGTTCACGCCCACGTTCATCAAGTCCGCCCTCCAGGCCGACGACGGCCACAGCCGCGACTCGCTCCGCGGCCAGCGCCAGCGCGCCGACGACAAGGAGAACGTCCCCGCGCCCGACGACGTCGAGTTCTCCGGCAAGCGCTGGGTGTGGGTGCCGTCCGTCGAGACCGCGTTCAAAAAGGGCTTCGTCGTCGCCGACGACGGCGACAGCCTCCGCGTGCGCTGTCTCGACGACACGGACGTCGTCGTGCCCGCGGCCGACGTCGACAAGGTCAACCCGCCCAAGTTCGACCGCGTCGACGACATGGCCGAGCTCACGCACCTCAACGAGGCCTCGGTCGTCCACAACCTGGCCTCGCGCTACACCATCGACCAGATCTACGTATGCCCCCCCGCCGCCGCGCTGACCCCAGACCTACTCCGGCCTCTTCCTGGTCGCAGTCAACCCCTACTGCGCGCTGCCCATCTACTCCCGCGACACCGTCCAGGCCTACAAGGCCAAGCCCCGCGACGAGGTCCGCCCGCACATCTTCGCAATCGCCGACCAGGCCTTCCGCAACATGCTCGAGACGCACGAGAGCCAGTCGATCCTGGTCACGTAAGTGGCGCCCCGGCCGCGCTGACCGCAGCGGCGAGTCCGGCGCCGGCAAGACCGAGAACACCAAGAAGGTGATCCAGTACCTGGCCGCGGTCACCGCCAACCGCGCCAGCGGCCAGAACTACGGCACGTTCGAGCAGCGCATCCTCCAGGCCAACCCCATCCTCGAGGCGTTCGGCAACTCGCAGACCGTGCGCAACAACAACTCGTCGCGGTTCGGCAAGTTCATCCGCATCGGCTTCAACCGGTCCGGCCAGATCGCGGGCGCCCACATCGACTGGTACCTGCTCGAGAAGTCGCGCGTGGTCACGCAGAGCCCGGCCGAGCGCAACTACCACATCTTCTACCAGCTGCTGCGCGGCGCCAGCCGCCAGATGCGCGACGAGTTCCTGCTGGAGGGCGGCGTGGACGACTACGCGTACGTGCGCGAGTCCAACAAGGACATCCCGGGCGTGTCGGACGTGGACGAGTTCGCCGGGCTGCTGGCCGCGTTCAGCGTCATGGGCTTCTCGGCCGTGGAGCAGCTGGACCTGCTGCGGGTGATTGCCATCATTCTGCACATCGGCAACGTGGCCATCGGCTCCGAGCGCTCGGACCAGGCCCGGCTGCTCAACCCCGCCCAGGCCGAGCGCCTGTGCCACGTCATGGGCGTCCCCGCCGACGCGTTCGTCAAGGCCCTGCTCACCCCGCGCGTCCGCGCCGGCCGCGACTGGGTCAACCAGTCGCGCACCTGCGAGCAGGTCCAGTTCTCGCTGCACGCCCTCGCCAAGACGCTCTACGAGCGCGGCTTCGCCTTCCTCGTCGGCAAGATCAACCAGGTCCTCGCCGACGACGCGGCCACCGCGTCCTTCATCGGCGTCCTCGACATCGCCGGCTTCGAGATCTTCGACGTCAACAGCTTCGAGCAGCTCTGCATCAACTACACCAACGAGAAGCTCCAGCAGTTCTTCAACCACCACATGTTCGTCCTCGAGCAGGAGGAGTACGCGCGCGAGAACATCGAGTGGCAGTTCATCGACTTCGGCCACGACCTCCAGCCCACGATCGACCTGATCGAGAAGTCCAACCCGATCGGCATCTTCTCGTGCCTGGACGAGGACTGCGTGATGCCGCGGGCCACCGACAAGACCTTCACCGAGAAGCTGCACTCGATGTGGGCGCGGCGGTCGGACAAGTACAAGCCGTCGCTGCTGGCGCAGGGCTTCCGGCTGACGCACTACGCGGCCGAGGTCGAGTACTCGACCGAGGGCTGGCTGGAGAAGAACAAGGACCCCCTGAATGACAACATCACGCAGCTGCTAGCGCAGTCGTCCGAGCCGCACGTCGCGCGGCTCTTTGTCGACGACGGCGCCGTCGACGACACCGCCGGCCGCAGCCGCGTGCGCAAGGGCCTGTTCCGCACGGTCGCGCAGCGCCACAAGGAGCAGCTGGCGAGCCTGATGAACCAGCTGGGCGCGACGCACCCGCACTTTGTGCGGTGCATCATCCCGAACCACGACAAGCGGCCGAAGCGGTTCGACAACGTGCTGGTGCTGGACCAGCTGCGGTGCAACGGCGTGCTGGAGGGCATCCGGATCGCGCGGACGGGGTTCCCGAACCGGCTCTCGTTCGGCGAGTTCCGGCAGCACTACGAGATCCTGACGCCGGCGGCGGGGGGCGGCTTCCTGGACGGCAAGCGCACGTGCGCGCGCATGCTGGAGACGCTCGGCCTGGACCCGGCGCTGTACAAGGTGGGCCTGACCAAGGTCTTCTTCCGGGCGGGCGTGCTGGCGGAGCTGGAGGAGCGGCGCGAGGGCGTCGTGCGGCGGCTGCTCACGGCGTTCCAGAGCCGCGCGCGCGGGTACCTGCAGCGCAAGCGCGCGCACAAGCGGCTGTACCGCAGCGAGGCCGCGCTCGTGATCCGCACGAGCATGCAGGCCTACCTCGAGCTGGCCGAGAACCCGTGGTGGCGGCTGTACGCCAAGATGAAGCCGCTGCTGATCGCGCACGAGCACGACGCCGCGCGCGCGGCCGCGCCGCCGGCCAGCGTGCGCGACCACGACGACTTCAAGCAGCTCGAGGCGCGGCTGGCCGACGTCGAGGACGCGCGCGCGCAGCTCGAGGCCGACGCGCGCCGCGCGCACGGCGAGATGGCGCGGCTGCGCGAGACGCTCGAGAGCGAGCGCGCGCTGGCGCTGGACAAGGAGGAGATCCTCAAGCGCACGCAGGAGCGCGAGGCCGACCTGGAGGAGCAGCTGACGGGCACGCTGGGCGACCTCGACAAGCTCGAGCTGCAGTGCGAGGAGCTGCTGGCGGCCAAGAAGAAGGTGGACGCCGAGGCCGAGCTGTGGCGGTCCGAGCTCGAGCGGGGCGCGTCCATCATCGGCACGCTCGAGGGCGAGAAGCGCGCGCTGGACCGGCGCATCGAGGGCCTGGAGGCCGACCTGCGCGCGGCCAGCGAGAGCCAGCACGACCGCGACGACGAGACGCGCCGGCTGAAGCACGAGATCCACCTGCTGAAGCGGGTGGTGGAGCAGAAGGAGGGCCGGCTGGGCGAGCTCGAGAGCCAGCTCGAGCAGTCCGACCGCGAGCTGTCCGAGCGGCTCAAGCAGGCGGTAGGTAGCGGGCCGAACGCGCTGACGCAGACCATCGGCTACGAGAGCAGCAACAAGCGCGCGCAGGCGCTGCTGCAGGAGAACAAGGACATCCGCGACAAGCTGGCCGAGCTGAACCGGATCTCGAAGGAGTACGAGGGCGTGGTGCGCAAGAAGGAGGCCGAGCTGGACGCGCTGCGGCGGGAGGTTGCGCAGCAGGAGAGCGGCGTGCGCGCCATCGACAGCCAGCGACGCGAGCTGCAGAAGAAGCACGACGCCATTGGCGCCGAGCTGGCGGCCGCGCGCCGCGAGATGCAGGACCTGCAGGCGACGCGGGCCGCGCTGGCGCGCGAGGCCGACGACGCGCGGCGCGCGCTGCAGGACCGGATCCGGGAGGAGACCAAGGCGGGCGCGGAGAGCACGCGGATCCTGGACAAGGAGCTGAGCGAGGTGCGCCAGCAGGCGCGCGCGGCGCAGGACGCGCTGGCCCGGCTGTCGGGCGTGCTCGACCACGTGTCGGCGCGGCGGTAGGACGGCCGGGGACGGGACCGGGGCTGGAGGGAGCCGGGGACGGCGGCGCCCGGCGGCTATACGTTTGCCCGCCGCGCGGCCGCGGCTGTACCTTCGCCCGCCGCGCGCCGCCCGGCCGCGGCCACAGACAAATACACGGTTTTCACGCTCTCCGAGCGCACGTGCGCGTACGCGGGCGGGCAGCCGGCACGCGGGCGCGCCGCCGGACGGCCGCGCGTCGCGCGTAGACGCCACGCAGCACCGCCACGTGCGCCACGTGCGCCGCACGAACAGCTGCGCGCCAGCCGTGCGAACAGCCGGCCCCGGCCGAAACCCTTCCTGGCCAGGAGCCGTCACGGGGCCGCTATCACAGCCAACGTCCTGGCACCGACTTAGCGATGCGCTAGTGTATTTCCCGAGAGCGGCACCGAGGCAGATGGAGCTAGTGCGTCCCACCAAGCTGGATCATGCGCGCTAGTGCGCATAAGGCAGGGGCACTCAGCGTCCATCTGGCCGCGCACGACCAGCGCGGCTGGCGGCCGGCTCGGCCCCGGCCGGCCGCCGCAGCACGCGCGTGTGGCCGGGCGCGGCGGGTGGCCGCGGGCCGGCGGCAGCGGCGGGGCGGCCAGCCGCGCGGACGGCGGTGCAGTAGACGCGAGGTCAGGTGACCAGCCGCACCGCCGCGCTTCATTGGCTCGGCCCAGCCGACGCCGCGCCGGCCGCTCCAGGCTGTCATCGGGGAGCTGGCTAGCGCTCGGTACGGACACCATCAGGCGGGCAGCCGGCTGGCGCGCACGCCGGCGCGGCGCGCGCATACGGTTAGCCGCCGACCAAGCGCAGACGTCAACGGGCCTGACTAAGCCGCACCTAGCCGCCAGCTTACGCGTCCACTGCAGCCAAGCTGATCGCTAGCCGCACGCGGCTGGCGCCGTGCCCTGCGGGCCGCCCGACTCCTGAGCACGTAGTCCGCCGATCGGTGGCCGCACGCGCGGGTGCGGCGCGGTGCGGCGCGCCAGCGGCGCGCCAGCGGCCGCCGGCGCGAGCCCAGCGCCTGCCCAGCGCGCCTCGGCGGGCCCGCGCCGCGGCACGGTGCGCCCACGGGCGCCGTCCCGCCCGGGCGGGGCGCCCGCGTGCGAGATCGCCGCCGGCCGCCGCGCGCCAGCCGGTGCTGCCGGTGCGGCTCAGCAGGGGGGGGGCGGTGCGCCACCCGCAGCCTGTGGCGCGCCGCGGCCCGCCCGGTCCCGCCCGGCCGTGCCTGCCCCCAGGCCGCGCCGCCTCAGCGTGCTGCGGGCCTCCCAAAGCCATCGCAGCGGAACGCCGGCGCCCCTGGACCAGCCGCTGGAGTCGGCGTGCGCCAGCTAGCTGGCGGCTAGTGGCGTCGGCCTGCGGGTGCCTTAATTAGCCTGTTAGCTTGTGCCAGCCGATCCACAGGCGGCGTGCGGCGGGGCACGGCGGCCGGCGTGGCCCCGTCCGCCGTTTGGCGGCGGCCAGACCACGGGCGGCCAGGCCGCGTCGTCAGCCGCGCCAGCCGCGGCACCAGCCCCGGTGCGGCGGCGGCCGCGCGCCCGCTATCGGTAGACACGCGTCCCGTGCTGGTGGGCACCTGCACGATGCGCCCGGCCATGCGGGCCGCGCCAGCCGCGCCAGCCGCGCGCCGCTCCACGCCTGGCGGCGCCTGCCCGCCGGCGGCGACTGCCGCACGTCCGCGGCCCGCCCGCGTCCGCCCGCAGAGCGTGCTGCGCGTGTAGCGCGTCCTGCGCGCGCACAGGTCGCCCGCAGCGACCCGCCGCCGCCCCGCAGCCCGCCGCGGCCCGCGCACCGGCGACCGTGCCCGGCCGTGGCCGCGCGGCCGAGCCGCACCGTGCGACGCTGCCAGCCGCGCGCGCCGCCACAAACCCTAGCGCACCCGGCCACGCGCGCGTTTCCGTTCGCGGCTAGCGTGCCCTCTGCGTCGTGCGTCGCGCCGCATCCGCTGCGTAGCGCGTCTGAGGTTCCGCAGAGGGCCAGCCGCCGCGGTCACCGCCCGCTGCCGTCCATTGCCGCTAGCTGCGCCCAGCAGCCGGCCCCGTGCACATCGCCGATCGGCGCCGCCGTCGCGGCCGCAGCGCCTTGGCCAGCCGACCCGGTGCGCTGCCGGCCGCGGCCAGCCGCCCCGTGCGCGCGGACGACCGCGCACCACGACACGTAAGCCCCCCCCCAAATGCCGGATGCGCGGCTTGCCCCCTAAGTCCTAGCCCGCACGCATGCGTACGCTTCACACCGCCTCTGGCTAGCCCCAGAGTAGCTCCTGTGCGCGTGCCCACGTTCGTGGCTAGCGCGCGGAGACTAATCCGCATCAAACCTTATCCCTTAACGTTTGCGCTAATTTCCCCATAGCGTACTGTTGTTACTATTCTTACGGGTTAACTGTACCACTACGCCAATATTATTTTGGAACTCCATCGCCGACGCCGTCGCAGGCGCTCTCCTGGTGTCAGCTAGAAATGACGGCCCAAAACCGAGCACAAGAGTCCAGCAGCCTGCCGACGTCCGGTTTTTGACCGCGACCGTAACTTCCAATCGAACCCCGACTCGCACGCGAGCCTCCGTTGCGCCGCCAGAACCCCGGCGACGACTGACAGCCGCCCCGGAACCGGCCAGAGCCGAGCTCCGTTCTTGCCTCCGCCCCGCAGCCCGACCGCTGCGCGCCCGCCCGCGATGCCCGCCGCGGGCGATGCCGCCGCCGGACGGCGCCCGCCGCCGGCCGCCCGCCTGCTGCGTCGGCTCAAGACCGCGTCGGCCGATCTCAAGGGCCTCTGGCGCCCGGACACTGACGAGAAGCGCGACCGCGACGGCGCGCGCGCGCCCACGCCCACCAGCACCCGGCTGGCTCGCCGCCGGTCTGACCGCGACCGCGAGCCGCGCGATCTGACCCGCCGGATGGGCTTGCTCTTCATCTCGACCTGCAAGCAGAGCTACACGGTCGTCAAGGGCAAGGTCCTGCGCCTGCCGGCGTCGGCCAACCCCGACGACGACGTCGTCGAGGATCTGCGGATCGCCTACGTCGAGTTTAGCCTGGACGATCGCGCCGACGACGAGAAGCACCTGGACGACAGCCCGGCCGACGACCTGCCGGCCGCGGCCGACGACGATGACGACGACGACCTGCCGCCGGACGGCCCGGCCGCGCTCGCCCGCACGCCGACGGCCTCGTCTGCCGGCTCGGACGCCGGCTCGGTGGCCGACTCGGCCCTGGACGCGGCCTCGACGGCGCCCCTGCGCGGCCACGCCCCACCCGAGCCGCGCCGCTCGTGCCTGACGCTGAGCGCGGCCCGCGCGGCCGCCATCTCGGTCTTTTGCAACAGGCTGGACGGGCCTGCTGTGCCGGCTCCGGCCGCGCCGGCCCCGGCCGAGCCTGCCGACGCCGATGCCGGCGCCCTCGCGCGCATGGCCACCCTCGCCAAGTTCCCGCAGTCGGCGTACATAGGTCCGACCAGCCCGCTCACCCCGACGATCTCGTTCCCGTCGGTGCCGTATTCGACTCTCAACGCCGACTACGACGACCGCTCGGATGCGCCGACCGATCCGGCCGACTCGCTCGACCAGGATCTGCTCGGCTTCTTAGACGGCACCGACACCGTCGTGCCGGCCGCGCCCGACTACGAGGCCGAGATGCTCGACTTTTTCAACGGCGAGACCCCGACCAGCCCGGTAGAACCGCGCCACGAGCTTGCGGTGATTGCGCCCAAGGCCTTTGACGAGCCCGAGGGCCAGTTCAGCCGCTACCGCGACCTGGTTCCGTCGGACTCAGAGGACGACGACGAGCCAGCTGACGACGACGACGAGATCCTCCGGTTCTTTTCGAACGACGAACACGTGCACGCACCGTCGGCGTCCCTGGTCGACACGCAGCTGCAGGTCGCCATCACGGCCGCCGCGCTGTCCAACAAGTACACCACATTCTTTGCGCAGCAGGTGCTGATCCGCCACGGCTTCCGCGGCGAGCTCGACAGCCTGGACGCGCTGTCGTGCTTCAACAACATCATGCGCTCGGGCCAGCCGCTGCTGACGGCCGACCCGGTCTCGACGAGCACGTATGAGCCCATCGACAACAAGCCCGCCAATTTCCTCGGCGCGCACCCGCCGGCGGCAGCTCCGGTTGCCGTCGGCGTCGGTGCCGGGGACGCCGCCCACGGGCCAGACGTGCCGCGCATGGCCGCGCGCGACCTGCACAGCCGCAACGACTTTGGCGACGAGCACGACGTCGACCACACCGTCGACTTCGGCAACATTGACATCAGCCGGTCGCTGGATCTGGCGCCGACATACGCGGCATCGCAGGCCGCGCAGGCTGCCCAGGCCGCCAACACGCCCCACGCAGCCTTCCCGCCCGCGCTCTCGCCATCGTTCGAGCGCCCGGCCCTGGTCGCCAGCCCGCCGTCGCCGCCCCTGGACTTCCTGGCGCTCGCAGCCGGGCTGGCGTCGCCACCGCCATTCATGCTTGACGACCTGCACAATCTGCCGGCGCTGCCGGACAACCTGGACTCGCTGTCGTCGGCCACGTACGCGCCGCCGCCGACCTACTCGGCGCTGTCGTACTCCAGCTCGTACAGCAGCGGTCACAGCAACACGCCACAGCCGGGATCGACGGCGCCCACGTCCAGCGGCACGTCGCCGGCGGCCGGCGCAGCCTCGTCGGGCGCGTACTACGGTGCTTCGGGCGGCTACGGCCCGCCGATGCCCGGTCCCCGGGGGCCAACGCTGCCCCTGCCGTCGATGAGCCACGGCATGTACTACAGCCCGGCACCGGGTGGCCTGGTGCCGCGGGCTGCGTCCAGCGTGTCGCCGCAGCCGAGTCCAGCGCACATTCCGTCGCCTGAGGACATCAACCCGCGCAGCCGGAGCAACAGCCTGTCGCGCCTGCTCTCAGGCCCGTGGCGCAACCCGCCCGGAAGCGCGCCCGGCCCCGACAAAGACCACGCGGACGGCCCGCTGCCGCCGATGGCGTCTTTTGCCGGCGGCAGCCCGCACCAGCTGCCGGCGCCGGCCGGCATGCCGCAGCCACGCAACCCCGGGCTGATGAGCCACACGGGCAGCGTCAGCAGCGTCAGCTCAGTGGCCAGCGCAGCAAGCCGCGCCAGCGCCACCAGCCGCGCCAGCAACGCCAGCGCCACCAGCGGCTCGTCCGGCGCGACAGCGAGCTCGAGCGGCGGGTCCAGTGCGAGCACGGCGTCGGCCAACGCCATGTCGATCGCCCGGCTGACCAACCCCGACGACGGCGACTACGTCAGCCCGTCCGGCTCGGCCGTGTCGGCTTCGACGTCGCCGGCGACGACCGCGCACGCGATCAGCCCCCGCGACAGCATGCCTGCGCCGCATCTGCGGCCATACGACGACCGCCGCGGCGACGAGAACGACGACGGCGAGGAAGGCTCGCGCCAGAAGCGGCTCAAGATCGACAACCGGCCGGCGCGGCCCATGCTGCCCGGCCACATGGCCCGTCAGCACCCTGGCCTGACGCCCATCATGAACAATGTGCCGGCGCTCAACATGCCGCCGGTCAAGACCGGCGTCGGTGCACCGCCGCCGCCGGCTGCGGCCGGGTCCAAGCCCCGCAAGATGCAGTGCCCGGACTGCAGCGGCTGGTACGCCAATCTGGTCGCGCACCGGTCGACGCATCTGAGCGACACGTGGCGGCCGCACATGTGCGAGGTCTGCGCGCGCGGCTTCTCGCGGCCGAACGACCTGCTCCGCCACCAGAAGTCGCACCAGGGCGACTCGCCCTTCAACTGCCCGTTCCACCTCAACGACACGCGGTGCCACCCGACCGGCGGCTTCTCGCGCTGCGACACCTACAAGAACCATTTGAAGGCAATGCACTTCGAGTACCCCGTCGGTACCCGCAAGAAGGACCGCTCGGGCGTGCCCGGCAAGTGCAAGGGCTGCAACAACGAGTTTCCGACCGCGGACGAGTGGATCACGGCGCACGTCGAGAAGAAGACGTGCTCGGCACTGGACGAGGCCGACGACGATGACGACGACGAGGCCGACGACGAGTCCTAGCCGCCGTGTATTTCTGTCTTGGGTTTGATTTCGGAGTCGCATTTTGTTCGATCTGGGTGAGCCGATAATAATTTTGTATCTCACTTTTCCCTAGAACTGTATCGTACTTGTATATTACTATGATATTACTATGTCTACTAATGAACTCTTTCGGTGAAATGGCCGCGGGCGGCCGTTCGCAGGCTGGCCGATTCCGGTAGGTGCCTGGGGATAAGCTTTGTGACGCACTGTGCGGGTATGGTCCAGGAACGGGCCCGGCATCCGGCAGGCGTCTGAGGCGCGCGGTCGCGGCGCGGCCCGCCGGGGTGTGGCGCGGTGGCATGCCCGTGGCCGTGACGGCGGTTCGATCCCCGCGTGCGGCAGTCTGTGTCGCGCCGCACATCGTGCGGCGCACCACCAGCCGCCGACCGTGTACTACGCGCGCGTCCATAGGCCGCAACGGTCCCACCCCTGAATGGACCAAATCGGCGCGGCAGGGTCACGGCACAGCCGAGACAGGGCATATCCGCCGCGCCACGAGACGCACCCGCCCCACACGCGTAACTATTTGGCGTCTATGCCGCATCCGCACCTCTTCCCGGTGGCTGTGCAGGTGCGATAAGCACCGGTAAAAAATTTCGTTATCGCCATATCTGGCCAACCAGAACATAGCGCCCGATCGCAGAATATGCACCGTAGCGGGTCGGTGGCAGCAGTGGCCCTGACCGCTACCGGGGCGGCGGTGGCTAGGGCCCTCTGGGCCGCGCACCCGTCGCCGCCTGCCGCGTGTTTCTGTCTGGCCGGCGGCCGGGCAGACGTAGTCTGCGTCGGAGGACGCCGAGCGCATCTACGGCTGCATCGCCGGCCGGCCGTGGTCCAGGGGAAGCTGCTCTAGAGGCTGGTAGATAGCAGTGTAGGCGCCAAATACGAAATACGAGAGAGATAGTCTGGTGTGGGAACCAACAGCACCGCTGCAGCAGAGGCTGCGCTACTGGAGCCCGCCGTGGACTACACCAACTTTCCACTTTTTTCTCTATCTCTCTTCTTTCGTTCGCTTCCTTTCCCTTTCGTAATTGTCTTCACTTTTTTCTAGACATCTATATTGTAAGTACCGGTGGTGCGACAGCGGCGCGGACAGCAAACGGACGGCAACGACGGGACCGGAGTTCGCCGGGCCAAGTGGGCCTTGCGCGCGGCTGGCCGGGTCGGGTGCGGGTCGCGGCAATCAACATCAGCGGGGCGGCCGCACCGGCGACCCGGTCGGCCTGGCCGTGCTGCGCAGTGGCTCGGACCGCCTGGGGGCATGTCCGGACGGGCCAGTAGCCGTCGTTGCCGTCGTTCTCGCTCGCAGCCGTCGCGCGTCTCTTGCCGGCATTGCTAACGAGCCAGAAAATGCTGTTTTCGGTTAAAGGAGCGCTTGCGGCTCTCATCGCCGCTTCGTCGGTCGTCTCGGCGTTCGAGGACACCTCGCCGATGTTCATGATGTCGTCCAAGAAGTAAGTGAGGCCGTCCGGCAGCGCTGACAGCAGGTGCGAGGCCTTCGAGTCGCACGCCGGTGCCGCCGCCCACACGATCTCGTCGACGTCCCACTTCCAGGACCTGGCCAGCAAGCTCATTGCTCACGCCGACGCCGAGAAGTACGTCATTGTGTCGCAGCCTGGCCTGCACGCCTCGGACTTCTCGTCGCTGGCCGGCAAGAGCACGCCGCACCTGCGCAACCTGTTCGAGCAGGCCGAGTCGTCGTACGCCCTGCGCCACGCGCACGGCCAGGACATCGCCATCGAGCAGCTCGTGTCGAACGCGCTCGCCAAGAGCGGCAGCGCCAAGGCCATCGAGGTCGATGGCTCGTCGTCGTCGGCCAACATCGAGCTCGCCGAGGGCCAGTCGTCGGTCGTCCGTGTCGACTTTGACCAGCTCCCCGTCGACAGCACCCGCAACACCGTCCTGGCCGACAACGACGCGTTCATCTACTCGCTCATGTCGCTGATGAACGCCGACGACAAGTACGTTGTCGTCTACACGTCGTCGCCCATCTCGCGCCACGTCGACAAGCGCGACGTGCACTTCGCCAAGCTCGCCGACACCCCCGCCAAGGTCGCCGTTGAGCCGTCGTCCACCGAGGGTGTTTTCCCGTCGTACGCCTACGGCTACCCCACCGGCTACCCCACCGGCTACCCCACCGGCTACCCCACCGGCACCGCCTACCCGACCATGATCCCCGAGGGCGCTCGCACCGACGGCTCGCTCTTCACGCGCTACCAGTTCTTCACCCCCGGCATGTTCATGGCCATCATTGCCTCGCTTGTCCTCGTCGTCATCCTGGGAGTTGCCCTCAAGTCGATCTCGACCATCAAGATCTCGTACGAGGCCTTCGACGCCCCGATGGGCCCGCAGACCGTCAAGAAGCAGTAAGCGTGAGAGGTCGTCACGATTTCATTGTTTTGCGTTTTTTTCTCGAGCCGTGCAGCCGGCCGGCCACCGGTCTAGTCTGGTGAGTGCTCACGACCGCACCCGCTGCACACGACTCCTCATACAAGTTTAATTTCATGGGACATGGGGTGAAGGGACGGATATTTGATTGTTATCTTCATATTACATATATTTTTTATATTCACTATAGAAAGAAAAGTTGTAGAGATAGGAGGGTAATGGAGCCATGTTGATGACCGAATAGATTCAGGATGTTTGTTTGCACAAGAGTACGAGACGCAGCTGCGCGGGCCTGGGAGCCGGCGCGGCGGGCGCGAGGGTCGTGGCCGGCCGGTTACGTTGTTCGTAGCCGGCGCGACGGAGCGGCAGGCGAGAGAGCGGGCGGACCGGGCTGCGGACTAGCGTACGGATCAACCAGGGCTGGCCTGGCGGGTCGCACCCGTGGCCGCACCCGTCGCACCGGCGGATCGTGCGCGGGTGGCGCGGGTCGCGCCGGTGTGGCTGGCGCCGGCGCAGCGGACGGAGCCTTCGGCGGTGGCTGACTGGACGTTCGGCGATGGCAGAACGTTGCGTGCAGCGGCGTGCGGCGGTGGCGCGCTCGCCGGCATGTGGCGGCTGTGGCGCGTCGTGACTGGGTCCGCCGGCCGGCCGGCGGCAGCCTGTCAGCGGCCCACCAGGTCCTGACCTGCGGGGCCGGCGAGCTTGGCTGTGGCGCCGGGCGGGCGGTGCGCGGCGGCCGCGGCGGTGCAGCGGCCGCGCCTGGCCGGCGCAGGCGGTACGCGTGGTGGCAGTGCGGGCAGGCCCCAGCCCCAGGCGCTGTGGCGCCGGGCGTCCGACACCCGACCCCCTCCTTCCGGGCTCGGCGGGCCAGGCGCGACTAGCGCGGGTGCCCCCCACCCGCAACCGTATCTGGATGGCGTGACCGCGTGCCAGCGCAGGCGAGCACCGCCACGGCCGGCAGGTGCCAGGCCCGGGGGTGCGCGGGTCGGGGCGGTCTACGCCGGCTCGATGTGGCCGGCCCGGCTGCCGGATACCGGGGCACCCAACACGGCCCACTTGTGGAGCTCCTGTCGACCGCCCAGCGCTGGCGCCGCGCCAGCGCCGCGCCAGCGGCCGTGGCGTCATCGCCGTCGCCGGCGGCGGCGGCGCGCCCCGGCGCCCTCACGGCCGCCCCGTCGCGGCCGCCCTAGGAGCCGGGGCGCGCGCCAGTGGGGGGCGTGGCGTCGGTGGTACCCGCGCTGGCGCATCGCGCACCGGCTTCCCCAGACGTGCGCGCAGCCGTAATTCGCTCAATTGACGGCGTGGGCGGCCTGCCGGCGGCCGCCGGCCCCGGGCACGCAGCCGACGGCTGGCGGCGCGAGCGGCGCGCCGGCGTGATTAGCTAAGGCGGCGCAAAATAGGCTCGACACGGCCCGCCACGCTTAGCTAATCAGCCCGTGGCCGCCAACCGGCTGATCGCCGGCTACGTGGCCCGGCCGCGGGCCCCGCGCCGGCGGCCCCCCCCCCGTCCCCCCAGCCGCGCACGTTCCCTACCGTGCGCGTTTTGTTGGCTTCAGGGGATGGGGTGCCAGCGGACTGGGTCGCGGGTACCCGGTGCCGTCCTCGCCGGCACCCGTCGGCTCTGGGCGCTGGGTCCGGACTCGTTGGTCCCAGGACCGGCCTGATAGAGGCGGGTGTCTTAAAACTCTCGGCCGCCGCTTCCCAAGTGAGTAGTAGTAGGGCCAGTCCGCCCAACAGACTAAGTTCTGATGGTACCCACGCCGTCCGCGAACGGCGGCCAGTCCTTCGGTCTACAGGCGCCCGCAGAGGTTATTTTCCTCACGCTTCCACCGCATATATAGCAACATTGTCCCGCGCCTATTTTGTTCTTCGGTATCATTCTGTAATTGCGGATAATCTCAATCACAATGTCTTCCTCTTCTCTTGACTTCCTTAAGGCGACCGGCACCGTTGTCGTGACCGACACCGGCGAGTTCGAGTGTAAGTGAGCGCGCGCGGCGGTGCTGACGGCAGCCATCGCCAAGTACAAGCCCCAGGATGCGACCACCAACCCGTCGCTCATCCTGGCCGCTGCCAAGAAGCCCGAGTACGCGTCGCTGATCGACGCTGCCGTCGAGTACGGCAAGGCGCACGGCTCGACCCCCGACGAGCAGGCCTCGGAGGCGCTCGACCGTCTGCTGGTCGAGTTCGGCAAGGAGATCCTCAAGATCGTCCCCGGCCGTGTGTCGACTGAGGTCGACGCCCGCCTGTCGTTCGACAAGGAGGCCACCATTGCCAAGGCCCTGAAGATCATTGCTCTGTACGAGTCGGTCGGCATCCCCAAGGAGCGCATCCTGATCAAGATTGCGTCGACCTGGGAGGGTATCCAGGCCGCTCGCGAGCTCGAGGCCAAGTACGACATCCACTGCAACCTGACCCTGCTGTTTGCCTTCCCCCAGGCCGTTGCCTGCGCCGAGGCCAACATCACCCTGATCTCGCCCTTTGTCGGCCGTATCCTTGACTGGTACAAGGCTTCCACCGGCAAGACCTACGAGTCGTCGGAGGACCCCGGTGTCGTCTCGGTCAAGAGCATCTACAACTACTACAAGAAGTTCGGCTACAAGACCATCGTCATGGGTGCCTCGTTCCGCAACGTTGGCGAGATCAAGGAGCTCGCTGGTGTCGACTTCCTGACTATCTCGCCCGGTCTCCTCGAGGAGCTCTTCAACTCGACCGAGCCTGTTCCGGCCAAGCTCGAGGCTACCTCGGCCCAGGCCCAGGACATCACCAAGGTCACCTTCGTCGACGACGAGGCCGCGTTCCGCTACGAGATGAACGAGGACCAGATGGCCACCGAGAAGCTCTCGGACGGCATCCGCAAGTTCGCTGCTGACGCCGTGACCCTGCTGGAGGTCATCAAGAAGAAGCTGTAAGCGTGCTGCGCTGTAGTTTGCCTCTGATGTGTCTATAATAGTTAATGAAAGCAACTCGTTGCCGTCTGACTTTGGCGCTGCTGTCCGCGCGACATGCACCCATTACCCTATGTACCGTAGCTGCAGTGTCCCTGCGTGCCGATGGCGCCCCTGCTGGGCCGCCGATGGCGCCAGCGCAACGCGGCTGCCCGCCGCGCATGGCGCCGCGTCTGCCCCCCGCGGGAGGCCCTCATGGTACAATGAATTCATAAAATACATAGGCACTCAAAAACCCGGCCGGTGCGCTGGCCGCGGCCGGCGGGCAAATAACGATATCTAGACATGCCGGCGGCAACAAAACTGACGGCCAGAATGTAGCTTACAATGACATAAATACAGGCCGCCGGCCGCCGCGCCGCGAGGCCGCCGCGCAGTCACTCGCGGCCGTGCCAAAAGTCCAGCCAGGCCACGACGTCGTAGCCGCGCTCGTCCTCGTAGACGTAGAGGATCTCGGAGATGCTCTCGTGCAGAAACCGCACGTTCTCGGCGCCGACGTCGTCCTTGCCGCCGGTGATGATGTTGACGAGCGCGCCGGTGTCCACGTGGCGGATCTCGACAAAGCTCGGCTCGAAGGCCAGCAGGTACGGGTAGCACAGCGCAAAGCTCTGGGGCAGGCCCTCCCAGTGGATCATCCAGTCCGGGCGCGAGCGCCAGCCGTTGCGGTTGACGAAGAAGGAAAAGTCCGAGTAGTTGAGCAGGAAGTCGCCGTTGAGCCGGTAGATCGAGATCGGCTTGAGGCCCTCGCGGCGCATGACGAAGTCGAGCGACGTGTCGGCGGGGTCGAGCAGCGACTGGGTCTCGAGGGTCTCGAGCGAGACGAGCTCGAAGCCCTTGGCGCAGCCGACGCAGAGCTTGGACTTGAGGAACGAGATCGAGAGCGACTCGGACGGGATGTAGAACTCGCGGAAGACCTTGAGCCCGGCGTCCTGGGCGGGCACCTGGAGGAACTTGCGCAGCGCGGCGGCGGCGGCCGGCGACTGGTAGTGCTTCTTGTTGCGCGACGTCGAGTCGGCCGGCTCCATGACGCGCACGGTCGACGTCATCGAGTTGGACTTGACCGTGCAGACCAGCAGCCGGCCGAGGCAGAGGCCCGAGCGGAAGAAGTTGACGTGGCCCACGATCTTCTTGGGCTTCTTGGACGTGCTGCCCGGGTCCGACAGGTCGAGCGAGTCGAGCGACCACGACAGCAGGTTCTTGTCCGACAGCGCCAGCAGCGTCGAGTACTCCTCGAGCACGTCGAGCTGGGTCACGTTCGCGACCGACAGCGTCTTCTGCGGCGGCGACGGCCGGCCGCCGTCGCGCGTGCGCGTGTCCGAGATGTAGATGCCGTTGTCGGTGCCGTAGAGCATCTTGCGGCCGCCGTCGATGGGCACGGCGCAGTTGACCCGGTTGGAGCCGTCGAAGAAGCCGGCGCAGAGCACGTTCTCGACGTAGATGCCCGAGCGCTCGCGCAGCACGCGCTGCTGGGCCTCGATCTGCTCGACCCACTTCTTGCGGCCGACGAACGTGGTCGCGTAGAGCGTGATCTCGTACCCGCGGCGGCCGAGGTGCTGGAACGTCATCGGGTACTTGTTGCTGGCGCTCTCCGCGCGCGACGGCGCGGACGACTTGGTCGTCGGGATCAGCGACGACGACGGGCGCTTGGCCAGCGACGCGCGCGACGGCGCCTCCTCGGACTGCGACAGCACGAGCAGCTCGAGCGGGATCGGCTTGCGGTGGACCTTGAGCTGCTCGCGCTTGTTGACGATCTTGACGCGCACAAACAGCAGGCAGTTGTCGAGCAGGTACACCTGGATGTCGCCCTGGTTGTCCTGGGTCTTCTTCTTGAGCAGGCCCTTGAACAGGATCTGGCGGCCCTCGTCGGCCAGCTTGAGGTCGACGTGCTCGCCCGGCCGGAACACGAGCGAGTAGTTGAGCTGCATCAGGTTGAACCGGTTCGACGCCCGGCCGGACTCGATGTTGACCTTGGACAGGAACTCGCGGATCTGCTCGATCGCGCGCGGCAGGTCCGTCGCGTCCGCCGCGTCCGGCGCCGTGTGCTTGAGCACGGCCTCGAGCAGCAGCGGGTACCGCGCCAGGCGCGTCGTCGGCTTGGTCAGGTACCCGTTGAGCTCGAGCTTGCGCGACTCCTTCAGCCGCTCGGTCTCCTCGACGAAGCGCGCGAACTGCGGGTTCGTCGACCGCTCGCGCTCGAACTCGTACTTGCCGTAGAGCTGGTTCGAGCCGTACCGGATGAACGGCACGAACTTGGGCACGTACTCGAGCATGATGTCGCCGATCTGCTTCACCACCGGCGCGGCCTGCTGCCGATGCGTCAGCGCGTCCGCCAGCCGCGAGTTGATCGCGTGCACCTCCATCACGTTCGAAAACACCGTGCGGATGAACTTCTCGCGCCGGTGCTCGGGTATCACGTTCTGCGTCCGCAGCGGCTTGATCCAGAAGTCGCGCACGTACTCGAGGTCCTTGACAAAGTCGCGCTCGGTGTAGATGACCTCGCACACGACCTCCTGGCGCTTGCGCTCGCGCTCGTCGATCGACTCCGAGATCTCCTTGGACACGGTGTGGATCCACAGCTTGTTCTCCTTGTCGTCGTCGCGCAGCGACGACAGACTGTCCTCGCGGTGGAGCGTCGGGCCGGCCGCGGGCACGGCCGCGGCCGCGCCCCCGGGGCTGCTGCCGCCGTTGGCCAGCTGGTACGACGCGGGCGGCGGCGACGCGGCCGCGGGTCCGGGCGTGGCTGACGACGACCGCATGCGCTGGCGCGCCTGCTGCTCGAGCCGGTTGGGGCAGTAGATCGAGTAGCACAGCTGGTTGCGTGTGCACGTGGGCGAGTAGCAGTTGGCCATCAGCGTGAAGATCCCGTTCACGCCCGTGGACTGCGCCATCGCCGCCATCTTGTGCTTTTCCTCGTAGACCACGAACGAGTCGTCCTGCCACTGGTAGACCTCGTAGGGGTAGTCGCGCAGCCGGTGGTCGTACGTGACGTCATGGAAGAACTTCTGCGCGTCCAGCGCCCGCCCGAGCAGCAGCGCCAGGTTGCGGTCCGACGTCTTGATGATGTACGCGATCGCGTCCACGGCCTCGGACCCGGTGAACGCGGCCTTGTACGACAGCCCGTCCTTGACCTTGTCGCCGACCTGCAGGCGCTGGCGCATCTTGGCGGCGACGTGCGACAGCAGCGCCGGGTAGACCTCCGGCACCTGCTTGGACGTGGTCAGGATCATCGACTGCGTGCTGAAGCCGCCCGGGAGGGACGGCCGGTGCGCCGAGTGCGGTGTGGCCGGCGCGGGCGTGCCCGGCTCGGCGAGCGTGGCCGAGATCGCGCTGGCCGAGGCCGACCGTGGCGGGCCGCCGCGGCGGGCCGCGGGCGACGGCGGGCCGCCGGCGCCGCTGGCGCCGGCGCTGGCCGGCGCGCTGGCGGACGCGCTCAGCGGCACGCCCGCGCCCACGCCCGCGCCCGTCGCGCCCGCACCCGCCGTGCCCGGCGGGCCCGTCCCCGCCCGCGTCAGCGGCGACGGCGCGCGCGCCGCCGTCGGCGCCGGCGACCCCCCGCGCGTCCACGCGCCGTTCTCGCCAAACGGCGACGGCGCCCGCGCGCCCAGGTGCACACGCGACCCCAGCACCGAGTCGCTGCGCATCTTGCTGATCGTGCGCGGCGGCAGCTCCCGCTCGCGCTCGTTCTCGCGCGCGTGCAGCCCGGCCGAAGCCGGCCCGCTCCGCGTAAAGTCGCCGCCCGCAGTCCGCGGCGCGTAGATGCGTTCAGGCACCTGCCGCGGCCGGGCCAATTGCCGGCCCGCGCCAGGCCCGCCCGGCCCGCCGGCGCGCGGCCCGGCGCCCGGACCAGGGCCCGGCCCGTACCCGCCAGGCGACCCCGCGCCCGGCCACGGCCGCGGGCCGCGCCCGTCCTCGCCGGCGCCGATGCTGTCTGTCCGTGGCACGTATCTCACGCCCGTGCCGGCCTCCCCGGCCCGCGGCGGCCCGCGCGCGCGAGGGCCGACCGCCGGGCCTGTTGTCCGCCCGTGGTCCAGCGCGAATGACTTTCCAGGGCCTGTCCGGCCCTGTCGTGCTCGCTGCGGTCGTCAAACACGACCGCGCTGCTGTCCTTGAGTGCCTCCGGGCACCTGCGTGAGCGGTCTGGAGCGCACGCGCGAGCTAATCGTCGTCGACTGCCGTCAGGGTGGCCAACTGCCGGATTTTTTTGTATTTTTCTGCGCCTGCGCTTTTGGCGATCCCTGACGCCTGGCGGTTAGGTCCGCCTGGCCCGCGCCTGCCGCCGCAACACCCGCGTCGCTGCCCGTGCGGCGCCTGCACGGCTGCTGCGGTCCGGCGCTGTGGCCCGCACGCGCGCCGCCCGCCTGTGGCCGGTGCGGCCGCCGGCTGCGCGTGCGCCGCGTGCCTGTCGAACCCGCGGCTTCCGCCTGTCCGCTGGCTGCGGTTAGTTCGGTAGCTACAGACGCCGGCCACACCCGCGACACATTCCGATCTGAGTCGGAGTGGGCGGCGCCGTGCGCGCTGGGGCACTGCGCTGGCCGCCGATCGGCGGCCGCGAGCGCGGCTGCGTCTGGCGGGCGGGACGGCTGGGGGCGAGAGCCAGACGGGGCGGAAGCCTGGCCGCGTGGACGGCCGGTCGGCCGCTGGACGCCGCACGCGAACGCCGCACGATCTGGCCGCTACGGCGGCCGGCGGCTACGGGTGGCCTTCTCCCGGTCGACGGCCTGCCGCGGCTGGCTTCCTACCGGCCGGCAGCGCCGTCTGGCTCGCCGCCAGCGCCTGGCCCGTTGGGTGCCGGGCGAACATCGCGGCACCTGTTCGCGCGCGAACAACGCGCGCCTTCGCGGATCACTCTGCCGGCCAGATCATCACAGCAGCCGACCGGTGGTCGTTGGCGACCGTTGGCGATGGCCGTGGCTGATCTCGCCAGCGACTGCCATAAGCGACCGTTGGACCCGCACACAGCCAGGCACCACCATCGCCAAGATTCGGGAACGTAGAGAACTGTACGCGCAGCGTCGGCGCACTCCCCGCTGTGATCCCAGGCCTGTCCGGCTAGAGATCGGCGTGGGATCACTGGTCGCGTCGTGCCGTAGGCCGTGTCGTGCTGCCTAACTACAGGTTTGGGCACTTTGGTCGCGCTACAGGCGGACGCGCCGGTTGCCCTGTGGACGTATGTACTACGGACTGCGTCTATCAAACATTCCAGAGGCTATCAAGCGGACCTATCAAGCGGATCAGGCGGACGGACTGCCCGACAGGGTCTATCAAACACGTATCAAGCACGCTGGGCACACGTATCAAGCACCGCGGGCACACGTATCAAGCGCGCTCAGGCACGCCTAGCAAACACGCTCGGACGCAGTTGCCAAACACGTCCGACGCCCATGAAACGCGTAGCCTGCTCCGTGTTGCCATTGGCGGCTGCTGCGCCGCTGTCGGTCGGCCGGGGCAGCATTGTGAGACTCGCTATGTAAGCGTTGTCTGTGACGACCTAGCCGTAGCATTGCGGTAGTCGTGGTCGGCCTGTCGTACGGCTCGCCGGCGGGCGCGGTCCGGATGCTCACGGGTTCAGCGCCGTGCGGGGCAGAACAAGCCGGCGGACGGGGCGTGGACTCGCGGAGCGGCCCTGGGGACCGAGCGGACCTGGGGACCTGCGGACCCGGCCGGAGTGGCACGTGGCGAGGATTTGCGGGGCCTGCGAGCAGATTCCCCGAAGTCAGTCGAACTACGGGCCGGCAGGCGGCCAGATCGGCGGCGGTGGGCGCGGGTCCAGGGCGCGATCTGGACGGGCGATCCGCCGGGTCGTGTGTAGCATGTCGCTGTGGTGAGCCGCACGCGGACGGCGTGCGGCCCGCATGTGGCGGGTGGCATGTGGCGGGTCGCGGCTATCGCTTGGGTCGCATGCGGCGGGTCGCGCCTATCTGGCGGGTCGGCCTCAGCTGGCCGCTATCTGGCGGCCACGCCTGGCGGCCAAGCCTGACGGCGGCCTATCTGCCAGGCGGCGGCCTTGCTGGTGCACCACTGGCAGACCACTGGCAGACAGTCCAGACCTCCTGCAAGCGCCGATCAGGTCTGTGGCCGCTCGCGCTGGCGGGATCAGATCGCGAGTCGCCCGGGATCGAGTCCACAGCCGCTGACTGCGTCTGGCAATCGTGAGCCGACGGAGCCTGCGCGCTGCTGGCGGTGTAGGACGGCAGCGGCTGGCAGCCATGGCCAGCCATGGCCGCGTCGCCAGCGGGCGTCGCGCGCAATGGCTGCGGCGCGCTCGTACGGGGGCCCCGCAGAATACGAGCGTTATCTGAGCCGCACCGCGTGCGGCGCGTATCTGGCGGGCGTGTTACCCGGTGCGGTGCGGACCCGCTGGGGGCGCCCAACGCGGCAAGCTGGTTGCCTATCGCGGCATAGCTCGACGCAGCGGGCAACGGCGGCGGCGTGATTGGCGGGTATGGCCGCGCTGTGCCCGACCGGGCTAGTGCGCGAGCAGGAACCGCTCCAGGTGGCCGCCGTATTTTTTCGTCGGCGCCTTTCTATCGTCTTTCCCGCCCTTTTTCCCAGACTTATCACTGCAAAATGGAAATGGACAACGAGCTCTACCCGGCGTTTGCGCCGTTCTTTGGATTTGCGGGGTGAGTACGACAGACGATGGACGGCTGGCACGGGCGGCATGGCTGCCGCGGTGGCGAGGGGCCCGTCGCCGGCGTGGGCGACCCGCTGCCTCCACTGCATCCCACGGCCGCACCGCCAGCCCAGTCTCGCCGGCCGTCCGCCGCCCAGCGCCATGCGCACCGCTGACCTCCAGATGTGCTTCCGCCGTCGTCCTCTCGTGCATCGGCTCGGCCGTCGGCACGGCCAAGTCCGGCATCGGTATTGCTGGTGTCGGTACCTTCAAGCCTGAGCTCATCATGCGCTCGCTCATTCCCGTGATTATGTCCGGTATCCTGGCTGTCTACGGCCTCGTGGTCTCCGTGCTCATCGCCGGCGACATGTCGCCCGACAACGACTACTCGCTGTTCTCCGGCTTCATGCACATGGCGTGCGGTCTTTCGGTCGGCTTCTCGGCCCTGGCTGCTGGTTACGCCATCGGCATCGTCGGTGACGAGGGTGTCCGGCAGTTCATGCTGCAGCCCCGTCTCTTCGTGGGCATGGTCCTCATTCTCATTTTCGCCGAGGTCCTGGGTCTGTACGGCCTGATCGTCGCCCTCATCCTCAACACCAAGGCCGGCGCCAACTAGACGTCACGACAAAACCGTTTCGCACTTTTCACGAGGATGATAGATTTTTAGAGAAAACAAAACAGAATGAGGGACGACGCGGGTTCTTTTGATTTTTGGGATGCTTGTTCTGTCTAGGTAGGAGGTTTATAATGTTGTCTCATTTTCACATGCGCCGTCGCCGGCTGTCATACATACATAGTTAATAGAGCATGGTGTTCAGTGGAAGTGTAGACGGCCGAGCGCTGCGTGTACTGAGAGCTGCGGCGCATGGTAGGCGTTGTGTGGCTGACGTGCCCTGTTTCGGCGTCCGCCGACGCCCGGCCTGGAAGCCGGGTCTGGCCTGCCTGCGAGTCTCCTGTGCTCCTGACGGCAGCTGTGCGTTCCGTCCGTTACGTCTGACCGGTCCCCCGGGCCGGCTATCGCGAGCGCGTGCGGATGTTGTGCATGCTTGAATTTCGACTTAAAGCAATCTATGAACCCCAACGCCAGCTAGATACAAATACTAGTGAGGCCCGCGGAACGCGAAGCTGCTCTTGCCCCGGCACTCCATCTGGCGCACACGTACGGGCGGCTTGTTGGTCATGACCGGGAGCGCCCGTTTGTCGAGTCCGCGGACCCACATGTCTGAGTCCTGACCTGGCGGACCCTGTCCGGGAGGCCCCTGTCCGGGAGGTCCCTGACCTGGCGGACCCTGTCCGGGAGGTCCCTGACCCGGCGGACCCTGTCCAGGTGGGCCTTGGCCGGGAGCACCCTGACCAGGCGGACCTTGGCCAGGGGGGCCTTGACCTGGCGGCGGGCCCTGCCCAGGAGGCGGCCCCTGACCGGGCGGCGGCCGCGCCTGGTCCATCTGGGCCTCTCCGTTCATGTCCGGCGGCGGAGGCATGTCAGGACCGCCTGGGCCCGATCCATACGGGCCGCCATACGGCGGCGGCCCAAAGCCCATGTTCCAGCCCATCGGCCACATGGGCACGTAGCAGAGCTCGTCGGCTTCGCAGGCCTCTGGGCAGTCGTAGTAGACCGACCAGTCCAGATTGTACAACAGCCGTGAGACGCTCGTCAGCAGAACTTCGTCCGACAGTGCACCAGCCTCGACGTCGAGCAGCAGCGTGCAGATCTCATTCTGCACCCGCGTCAGGGCCGACATGATGCGCTGGTCGTACTTGGTCAGGTCCTTGCCCAAGAACTGGCGCGTGAAGCCGACCTCGCAGCGGGCCAGCGTCGCGGCCCGGTCCGTGGCCGGCGAGTCTGTCGGTACACTCGAGAACCGACCGATGGCGTCCTTGGCCGCGATCTTGCCAGCCTCGTCCACCCCGTTGTCAAACAGCAGCTTAAGCACAGACGCGTACTTGGCCACGATCTGGTCTGTCACGGTCCGCCACGGAATTGATCGGCCAGTGCCGTACTTGGTCACGACCTCCTCGGTCTCGGCCCGCCACTCGGCCTGCACGTCCGCAGGCACGTCCGCCAGTCGGTGGGCCATGACGTTGTCCGGGAACATGACCTTGCCGTAGGCCGCGCTGGCCGAGTCATTCGTGCGGCCGTACGCCGACGTAAACAGCGAAAAGTCTGGCTCGACTCGGGCCTCGCCCGAGCCCCGATAGTGCGATGCGGCGGCCTGCATCCAGCGGAACCCCGACGTCGACAGCTCGCGCGAGCCGTAGAAGCTGCGGTCCATGTCCAGCTGGTCAACAAGATCGAGCTGGCCGTCCTGGAAGTCGCACCACAGCAGCTCAAAGCCAGTGTTGATCCGCACAAAGCCAGGCACGCCAAACTTCTTGCCCCATTCGCACAGGCCCTTGGCGCGCGCGTACTCGTTCCACTCGCCCACCGGCTCGATCAGCAGGTCTTGCGAGTCCAGCGTGCCCGTCGCCGTCAGTGCTGCAGATAGACCGTCGATGACCAGCACTCGCTCCAAGGCCTGCGGATTGGAAAACGTCAGCATGAACGAATGACGCTCCGACTCCGGCGGCCGGTAGTGGTTGTCGGGAGTGCCGCCGCCCATGGCGGCCATCGAGTACGAGTACTCGACGTCGAAGGCCAGCCACTCAAGGCCCTGCGGGACCGAGGCGTTGCCGCGACCATGAAACAACAGCGTGCCCGCCGGGATCCGTGCCGGCACAAACGACAGGCCATTTGGCGCCAGCGAGTTGCCGACCTGGCGCATCGAGTGGTGCACCGCGTTGAAGAGCAGGGCCGCGTCGCGTAGCTCGCCGTCAGCCAGCTCGACCCGGTCCGGCTTATCGACTGCGGACGCAGCGCCGAGCCGGACCTGCGGCGGCAGCAAGTCCGGCCGGGCGTCAAAGAGCTCGTCACTCGAGTTGTAGCAGCCAGGCGCCGTGCCCGGCTGCCACGGCGTTGATCTGTAGGCCGCCGGCAGCGAGATGTAGACGACACCGAGCAGCATCGACGCCAGCAAGGTCGGCAGAAACACCGTGAATGCCATAGGTGGCATCTCGACTGCACGCACCGTCCGCCAGGCGCGGCCCCATTGAGCCTTGACCGTCGTAGCTACTGCCATGTTGCTGCTGGCGAAAGCTGTCGCTCCGTATATATGTATTCAGTGGCGCTTCGTCGCCCTGCGCCTGTTCAGAGGCCGCGTACACCGCGCTTGCCGCTCCTGTCCCTTATGTGTGCCTGGCCGCCGGTCTCCTAGCCCTATTCGCCTAGGCCTCGTCGCTGCTGCTTGCCCGCTGGCCACGCCGATGCCGTCGCCATCCGGTCATTTGTCGTCACTGTGGTACGTTGGCGGTGTGCGGGCGTGGCGCTACCGTTGCACTAGCCAACGCAAATGCCGTTTTGAGGCTGCTAGAGGCGCCCGTTCGACGCCCGGTATGCCAGAAACAGAATATTACCTGCCTGTTCTAGAGTAAGCTTCACTGACACGGCCCGCTTGCGTACTCGGTGTACCTGTAGGCGATTCTTGTCTGCGCCGTAGCCGTAAAAAGTTAGGCTCGAGCGTCGGCCCTGCCGCTTCTCCTTCGTCCCATTGCACTAAAAGCAGACACGATGACGCGTCCTGTCTCCGTCTAGGCCTGACCAGGCGTTGTCGCGGTCCCAGGAACACAGCGCCACGCGGCTTGCGCCGCACGATCCACATAGTACACCTGCGTCACTCAATACCTGCGGCCTGCGGCGCCTTGCGACTCTTGCCGGCTACTGGCCGCCCAGTTGAGTTGGTACTGGTCGCGACCGTCGCCCGACCGCCACATGCCTACAGGCCGGCATAAGGCCGAACCGCGACCAGTATGCTGTAGCTGAGTCCAGACACGTCTGGGACCGTAGGACCTGCCGTAGTGAACGGGCCGCGTCAGACGCGGCACGGAGCCGACAGCCCCTACTGCCCTCAGCAGCATGCTTTTCCGGTCCGGCGTCATCAGCGGCTTCTTTTCCGGCCATGCTGCCCTGTCGTCCGGCTGCGAGACTCTCCAACGACCTAGCACTGGTCGGTCCGACTGTCCGCAGCCGCATGGCGGCTGCTGGTGGGTGCCACTGGTGCAGGCCGCGTTGTCTCCTTTCTGCGGGCGCCGCGGCCGCTGTTACCCGTCTGTTCTATCAAACAATTCTGCTACGTTTCCGCTACTACGGGTCTCAGGACCGTGCGGTAGCAGCGCGACCCCTGGAGTTACACGCAGCGTGCTAGCGTCTTTGCGGCGTTACTTTTGCGGTCGTGACCCGGGCGGCCGGGCACAAACAATGGGGCTCGGCAGAGCCCGCCGTGCGTGAATTTGCGCGTAACGATCTGGCCGCGTACGCGTTCGCGACCACATGGCCGCTCATGCACTAAAATTAAGGCGCACTGGTCTATGCCAGTCTGCACAAGCGAGCCTTAAACTGAACTGTAACTGTGTGCGATCGACTGAACGGGCACTGAGTCGCAGGCGTTTAGCTCCACACGTGTGGGCCATCGGGCAGCTGTCCACACGGACATCGCAGACAGTGCCAGGCAGAAGCCGGACCTGACGCCTGCAGAGTGGGCGGTTCGATCCGTTGCCCACGGCTACGTCATCGCCAGTAACGCGGTCTAGGAAATATAAGCTTATCTGCTGCCCATCGGCTCGACGCGGCGAGTTTATTTGCTATCTAGTGGATAGGGTCGTTGGGGTAGTAGAGCGTTCCGTGCCAGTAGTTGGGCGAGTCGAGCTTGACGGCCAACGCAGCCTTGTCCAGCGCGTCCAGGGCAGCCTGGGGAAGCGGGCCCTTCTCGAGAGAGTCGAGGTTGGTCGCCAGCTGCTCCTTGGACGAGATGCCGATGATGATGCCGTCGCCCGACACGTCGTGGGGGCCGCCAATTCTGAGCGCCGAGTGGTGGACCATCCACCGGAGCGCCATCTCGTACAGAGGGATGCCGGTCTCCTTGACAGCGGCCTCGAGGACGTCCAGGGCCTCCCAGTACGAGCTACGGAAGTAGCGCGCGCGGTACTGCTTGCCCTGGGCCGAGCCCTCGGTGAACCGGCCGGACGTGGCAGCCTCCTCGATGTTGCGCGTGTTGTACTTGCCCGACAGCAGACCACCGGCGAGCGGGTTGTACGCGACAAAGTCGATGCCGTAGTGGCGCAGGGCCGGGAACAGCTCGAGCTCGATGTCGCGCGTCACAGCGTTGTAGCGGCCCTGGTAGATCTTGGGCATGACGTAGCCGCGCTCACGGCAGATGGTCACGGCCTCGGCCAGCTCGTACGAGGTGTAGTTGGAGATGCCCAGGATCTTGAACTTGCCGGCCTTGTAGATCTCGTTGACGGCCTCCAGGGTCTCGGCGAACGGCACCGCCCGGTCCGCCGCGTGCAGATAGAAGATGTCGACCTTGTCGGCCTTGAGCTCGGCCATGCTCACGTTGAACAGCTCGGTCAGGCGCTCCTTGGTGTGCATGTACGGCTCGGTCGGGTACACCTTGGTCGCGATCGAGAAGTGGAACTCGGTCTGCCAGCCCGACTCGGTCAGCCAAGCCTCGCACTGGCCGCTGCAGTACGTGCGGGCGGTGTCGATCTCCGAGTAGCCACGATCCTTGAACAGCTGCAGGCACTCCTTGGTCTGCTCGATCGTGCTGATACGAGCGCCGGCCGTGCCCTCGGGGCCGAACGTCATAGTTCCTGGAGTCAGCACCAATCCACTGGAGGGTCTTACCGAGAATGATACGAGAAGTGGCAACCATTGTGTGTGCTCTGACTGGGTCAATTGGGGGCTACGGTGTGGGCTTTGGCACTTTATATTGAGGCGGACGGCTGCTTACTAACGTCCGACCGCCGCGTGTGATGCGGCTTGGTCTGCACCCGTCGGACATTGGTATCGGCCATCGGGAATACCGGCCTCCCTCTTGGGCCGACGGGGCGGTCAGCGCCGACCCGCCTGCAGCTGCTCGCGCCGGCCGCGGCTGTGCGGCTGCGCTCACGACGGGGACCGCCGCGGCCTGCCGACACCCCGGGGCTTCGACACCACTGACCCCCACCCGAGCACAGACCGCACCGCCACAGTGACGCACCGCACCGCCACATGTCGCACCGCCGCACGTTCTCCCCAGACTGGGTAGCGGCTCTTCTACGCCGAAGCTGCAGATCAAACAATCCATTATGTATATACATACATCAATATTAAACCAAGAATCCGTTGAGGGAAAACTCCGATAAAATACACACAAAAAAAACAAACAAGTAAACCAATTTTTTTAACAGGTCGTCATACCATCCCGCATCCTTTTTTAAATATCTATGAACAAATGCAGTTGATGCACACTAGGCCTCCGGCCCGCCGCGACACATGAGTGCGCTTAGTATCTGTAGATGTCGGCCTTGAAGGGACCCTCGGTGGCAATGCCGAGGTACTCCGACTGCACAGAGGTCAGGGTGGTCAGCTTGACACCAAGGTGGTCCAGGTGGAGGCGGGCGACGGTCTCGTCCAGGATCTTGGGCAGAACGTGGACACCGACCTCGAAGGGGCCCGACTTGGCGAACTCAATGTTCTGCTCACGGAACGAGGCGTTCTCGGCGTTGAACAGAGCGATCTGAGCCAGGACCTGGTTGGTGAACGAGCACGACATGACGAACGACGAGTGGCCGGTGGCACAGCCGAGGTTGACCAGACGACCCTCGGCGAGGAGGATGACGTGGCGGCCCGACTTCATCAGGTAGCGCTCGACCTGGGGCTTGATGGTGACGACCGAGGCGGCGTTGGCCTTGAGCCAGGCGACGTCGATCTCGACGTCGAAGTGGCCGATGTTGCAGACAATGGCGTCGTTGGGCATGGCCTCGAAGTGCTTGCCGGTGATGATGTCACGGCAGCCAGTGGTCGTGACGAAGATCTGGCCGATCGAGGCAACGTCGTCCATGGGGGCGACCTGGTAGCCCGAGACAGCGGCCTGGAGGGCGTTGATGGGGTCGACCTCGGTCACGATGACGCGGGCACCCATGCCGTGGAGGGCCATGGCGCAGCCCTTGCCGACGTCACCGAATCCAGCGACGATGGCGGTCTTGCCGGCAATCATGACATCGGTGGCACGCTTGATTCCGTCGATCAGCGACTCACGGCAGCCGTACAGGTTGTCGAACTTGGACTTCGTGACCGAGTCGTTGACGTTGATGGCGGGGACCTTGAGGGCGCCCTCCTTCAGCATCTTGTAGAGGTGGTGGACACCGGTGGTGGTCTCCTCCGACAGACCGAAGCAGCCCTCGAGCATCTCGGGGTACTTGGAGTGGACGAGCGCGGTGAGGTCACCGCCGTCGTCCAGGATCAGGTTGAGCTTCTTGTCGTCCTTGAAGGAGACCAGCTGCTGCTCAATGCACCACAGGTACTCCTCCTCGGTCTCGCCCTTCCAGGCATAGACGGGGATGCCGGCGGCGGCGATGGCCGCGGCAGCGTGGTCCTGGGTCGAGAAGATGTTGCACGACGACCAGGTGACCTCGGCGCCGAGCGCGACCAGGGTCTCGATCAGGACGGCGGTCTGGATGGTCATGTGCAGACATCCGGCGATACGGGCACCGGCCAGGGGCTGGGTGGCCTGGTACTTGGCACGGGTGGCCATCAGACCGGGCATCTCCTAAGCATTGTTAGCACAATTGTCCGCGTGGCGCGGCCAACACGTTGCTCGGGCGCGAGCCAGCTCGGCTGGCCCTCCCCAACAAGCGTGCGGCTCGTTGTGTGCCTGAGCACTGTCCACTTACGTTCTCGGCGAGCTCAATCTCGCGACGACCGAACGCGGCCAGGCCAATGTCGGCAACCTTGTAGGAAACAGCAGGAGCGCTCATTTTGATAGAATATATGTATAGATTGACGAAGAGACGTGTCTTTACGATATGAAGAAGAAAAAGGGAAGAGGGCGCTTGTCTGGCTTTTAAGCGCGCCAGCGAAAAAAAAATTTTTTGTGTTCAGGGTGCGCGAGGACATTGTGGTAACGTTACGTAAATGTCACCGCGCATGTGCGCCTGGAAAGTGGCGCCACTCCCACGGCGCCCCAAATGTCACCCAGTGCTCCAGGCACGGCTAACCAATCACGCCGCAGGAATTGCGGATTTGGGCCACCGGCAGATTTTTCTCCTCTCACCACACCAGACGACTACAGACAACATGGCTTCACCGATCAAGGATCCCTGGGAGAAGAGGTAGGCAATTTTGGGGGGGTTCGGTCCGTCGGCCGGATGGCGGCCGGCTGGCCGCCGGTGGCGGCCGGTTGATGGGCTCGCGCAGCCGCTGCTGCTTGGCCGAGTTGCAGACGCTTCGGACGGCTCTGGAGACAATGCTAACTCAAGCAGAGAGGCGTGGAGATACACTGGCCAGTTCTCGCGGGCGGCCCGGTTCCGCAACATCTTCCCCGGCTTCGGCCTGGGTGCTGGTGCGTTCGCGGTCTACCTCGCTGTGGACGCGTTCCTCCTGAACAAGCATTAAGAGTACGACGGGACATCTCATCATTCGATTCGGGCAGCCACAGCCGGGACTGTATATAGATTGAATGCACGCATTGACGATACGAGGGAGGCAGGTGCGGGTGCATGGAGGGCAGGTAGCGTCGTCAGGCGCGGAAACGCCAGCGACCGCGATGAGCGGTCGACTGGCTTGCGATAGCCTGGGCACCTGGCAGCGGCAGCAAGCATCTCCCTGCACCTGTCGGACCTACTGGCGACCGCCCTTGTCGCCCGCCAATGCCGCCGTCAACCGACCGCTCGTAATTCCCATCATCATCAATGCTCTATTACTACATTTTTACTCTACATGCAATGCTAGTACTGCGACACGCCCGAGTCCGACACGTTTGACCGTGTCGGCTGCAGCGGCGCCAGCCGCGCGTCGACCGAGAGCACGCTCTTGCGGCGCTTGCGCTCGCCGACGCGGTTGCGGCGACGCTCGCGGTCGCGCACGACAGAGTCCACAATCATGCCCATGCCCGCGGCCGCGCCGGGGAAGTACGTGCGCGACTGCGTGCGTGGCGACAGCGGCGCGCCGGGGTCGAACGCCAGCGTGGCGCCCGGCGGCAGACCGTTAAAGGGGCCGGTCTGGACGACCAGGTCCTCGGGGCGGTAGGCGGCCGGCAGAGCGATGCCCCGGGCGAGATCGTCCGCCGCATTCTCGTCGTTGGTGGGCACGCGCAGCAGCGGCCGGTTGCGATAGCGCTCGGCCACGAGCTCGGCGGCGTCGCCGATCTCCTCGGCGTCCGAGACCTCGTCGTAAAACGAGTTGGGCGTGCGCGCGCCATTGGACCGGTCGAGGTTGACGGCGGCGACCGACATAAAGTAGTCGTCGGCCTCGTCGGCAGTGCGCGGGCGGCCTTCGGACGACCAGCGCGGCTGCTGCGACGCCGGCGTGGCGCCGTACTTGCCCGGGCCAGAACCGACGGCGGCCTCTTCGTCGTCGTCGTCGTCGTCGTCGGCGGCGGACTTGCTGCCGGAGGTGATCAGCCAGACGCCAGTGAAGGTCAGCGCGCAGCCCGACACAAACAGCACCAGGTGGGCCGCGGTCGCGTTGTCAAAGTCCTGGTACAGGATTGCCGAGCCGACAATGACCGAGAGCGTGAAGAACACAAAGTGCGTCGGGATGACCTTGGTCGACGGAAAGCGCTGGAGCGCGCGGCTCAGGTACTTGACCTGCATCACCGCCGATAGCACGAGCACGGCCAAGATCGGGTACACGATCGGAATCGTGACCACGCGGTACAGGCTCATGGTCAGCAGGCCCGACACGGCTTTGGTGCTCAGCGCGGTGTAGCCGCCAAATAGCGCGACCAGACAGATGTCGACGACGATCCAGCGCTCGCCGTACCGGTTGGACGCGACCGCGAGGAAGCCCATGGCAGTCACGGTCAGGCCCACGTAGACCTCGAACGAGATCTGGCTGACGGCCACGAGCAGCTCGCGTGGGCCCAGCGGCGGCGGCGCCTCGCCCGCGGTCGACGACGAGATCACGACCGTGACCGCGCCGGCCACGGCCGTGACCACACCGGCCAGGTCGCGCATGGCGAACGCCTCGTGGAAGAAGATCGGCGCGACGATGCAGTTCGAGATGAGCGCGACGACGCCGAGCGGCGACACGATCGACGCCGGCGCGTAGCCGTACGCGACAAAGTTGCCGACCTCGCCGACGACCATGAGGCACATGCCGAGCCACCAGTAGCCGTCTTTGAGGTAGCCGGGCACGCGCTCGCGCGTCGAGTCCGTGCTGGCGACCGAGTCGGTGCTCGGCGCGGGCGATGGCGGCGCCAGCAGCGGCGCGTGCTCGGACGGCTCGGCCGGCGCCGGCGCCGCGCGCTCGTCACGCGCGCGCGCCAGGCGCAGGTGCGCGAACCGCTGCAGGTTCAGCGCGATCGAGATCAGCACATTGCCCGTGATCGCGGTCACGATGCCGATCAGCGGCGAAGGGGTCTCGGTGGGGACAGGCTCGTCCATTGCTGGTCCGGCAACGGCGACAGGGCGCACGGATGCGGTCGGCACGGCTCACAGGCGGCACGCGCGGGTCGGGGACGGGCGGACGGGCGGGCGCGCGGCGGACCGGGTCCTGGGCGGAGCGAGGGCGGGTGGGCCGGGCGGCCGGCTTTCTGCGCGGGCTTGTCGAGCGCCGGGACGGGGCGCACAAACGGTCTGGTGGCCTGTCAGGGTCGCACGGCGAGTCGGACGCGCTCGGAGGCACACGAGCGCAGTCTTATGGTCCGAGGCCAGTGGGGACGAGCTTGGCCACTGGTGGAGCTTGTATATGTCATTTAGTAGCGAAATTGCAAAGTACTCCGTCCGTTGGCGAGCTCGATTGAGTAAGGCCTGGGTGGGCCACGGACTATAAGAGCGAACTACGCCGATAAGATAACACGCCGCAGGCTGCGGGCACCGGACGAGCCCTACGGCAAGCGCGACTACGGGCGCGACGCGCAGAGATGGTCGGGGCGCTGGGCTGGCAGACGGCGGCTGGGGGGTGGGACGGGGGCGATGGTCACGTGACCGTGCGCCACAGGGGCGCAGGCACGGAAGAGCCGACGGGCGGTGCGCCGCGACCCGGCCGCCCGACCCGCGGGTCGACCGGCCGCCCCGACCCGACCCGCGACCCGGCCCGTGCGGCGCTCGTGCGCCTCGGCTCGGGTCGCGTCCGCCCCGGCGCCACGCCCACTCGCGCCGTGACCCGCCGTGACCCAGCCCACATAGTTCGCGTCAACCCCGCCATGGCCCTGCGCCCGCTCCGTGCAGGGGCAGTGCCGCTGATTGGGCCGGTGCAACCGGCTAGCCCGTCCCGCGGCTAAACGGACGCTCGCGGCCAATTGCCGGCACCTACGGGCCCGAGTCTTCCGACGGACTTAACGGAGCCGAGTCATACCGCGCCAAGCTGTCGCCGACAGCCAGGGACGCCGCATGACTCGCGTCGTCGCGTACCATGATAGTATATAGAACCCAACACCTAGAAACAAAAAACCATAGCCGATGTACGTGCCTGCAGCGCGTCCGGCAGCGCCGGACCGCGGCAGCGCCATGCAATCCGTCAGAGCCGGCTACACCGGCGAGATGGCCGCGTCACTGCTGGGCGCATGGCGCATGGTGACCTCGAGCGCCTTATCCTTGGCGTCCTGCGTAGACTCGGGCCCCGGTTCGGGGGACGCCGAGATCTGGACCGGCACCGGCTCGGTCGGCGGCGTGGCTGGCGCGGGCGCCGCGCGGGCCGGGTGCGGCCCGGCCAGGTCCTCGGCGGCCGCCGCGCTCTCCTCGGCGGGCGACTCGAGAATGGGCTCGGCGACGGCCCGGGACGGCGACTCGTCGCCGCCCTCGGCCTGGCGCCGCTCGTCCTCGAGCAGCGAGATCCGGATGGCCTCCATGACCATCATCTCCTCGAGGTCGGCCAGGCGCCGGAGCCGGCGGGGCGACGTACCGGCCTCGGCGCCGGCCCCGACCAGACTGCTGCGGCGGGGCGCGTACGCGCGGGCCGAGTGGCCCTCGCTGCGGCGCTCGTCGCGCCCGCCGCCGGCGCCAAACAGCACGTCGAACGGCAGGCCGCGGCGCGAGCCGGACGAGCCCGACCGGTTGCGCCGCGGCTCGGACGACTGCTGGGCGATCAAAAACGCCGCCGAGTGCAGCGCCGTAGCCGCGGCCGACCGCCGCGCCAAGTGTGCGCGCGCGTTGGCCAGCTTGAGCGCCCAGTCGGGCCGGATGCGGTCGGTCGTGACGACCTCGGCGGCCGACGCCGGCAGAGACGCGCGCCGGCGGCCGCTGCGGCCGGTCGACGACTCGGACGAGCCCGAGTTGACCGACGTCGTCGACGACACCACCGACGACGGCATCAGCGCCGTCAGGCCCTTCTTGGACGTCGACGACAGCGACCACTTGTGCGACTCCTTCATGCCCAGCCCAGACCGGAACGGCGGCGGCGTGTACGTGACGCCAAAGTCCGGCTCGTTGCAGTACGGGCACGTTGTCGGCTCCGAGATCAGGTTGGGCATGCCCGCCTGCACGCTCCACGACGGCGCCGCCGGTGCCGGCTCCTGGTCCGGTCCCGGCGAGCTCGGCGGCGACGGCGGGTGCGGGTCCGCGCGCTTCATCTGCACGAAGCACTCGGAGCAGATGGGCTGGTCGCAGCACCGCGTCGAGTTGAGGTACGGCGGGTAGTAGAGGAAGCAGATCGGGCACTCGGTCGCGCCGCGGTAGACCAGCACGTCGTTGTTCTGCCGCGGCACCGACGACGAGCTGACCGTGTTGGTGCGCGAGCGCATCTTTGGCCGCAGCCCGAAGTGCGACGACGGGCTTGAGCCCGAGTGCGAGCTGGCGAGCGACAGGCTGGACGCATGCGCGCCCGCCAGGGAGCCCTCGGCAGGCTCGGCAGCGGTCTCGGCGGCCTCGGCGCCGGCGGGGACCTCTGCCGCGCCGGCCGGCGCCGTCTGCTCCGCCGCGTCCGTCTGCTCCGCCAGCTCGCGCAAATACGTCGACGGCTCCACGTTCGACTGCGACCGCGACCGCGCCGCCGACGGCGCCGCCGCCGACAACGTCAAGCCCACCGCCGGCGCCGGCGGCGGCGATGTCTCGGGTGGGGGGATCGGCTGGCCCTTGATGGCGGCCAGGACCTGGTTGTCGGCCCACGACTCCTCGTAGTCGTTCAGGCCCTTGAAAAACGGCGCCAGCTTGCGTTCGATCTGGCGTCAGTCCGGCCGCGCCATCCACGTACCTGCAGCTGCCGCACGATGCGCGCCTTGTAGTCCTGCGGCCCCGTGTACACGCCCTGTGTGACGAGGTAGCCGCCGTCAACCATTTCGGTGCTGTTCAGCACGTTGTGCAGCGACGCCTTCATGGCGGCTGCGCCGGGCGTCGCGCCCAGCAGGCTCGACGCCGACGGCAGCCGGCCGCCGAGCCCGGGCGCGTCCGCGGACGACGTGCTGTCGAGCGACACCGTCGTCGACGACCGTCGCCGCCGGCCCGACCCGGCGGACGCCACCGAGACCGCGTCGCGGTTCTCCTTGCCCGCTGCGTTGCCCATGATGCACTTGCAACTCTGCCGAGTCCGCTGCTTAAAAGGAGGCGGTGCCGGCCGCCTGATCGCTCAGCACCGGCTCTGTTGCTCCGGCAGCCTCCTGGCGGCTCCGTGTAATCCTATCCTGCTAATGTCAGCGTCGTCCGATCATTAGGCCCGGCCGCCCGGCGCCGCGTGGGCCGTGCCGCCCGCAGCCGCCGCTGCCGGTCGCCCGGCCCGCCACCAGACCGGTGCCGCCGCACACACGCACCGTCTTGGAGTCCCGGCCTCCAGCTCGTCCACATGCGCTCGTCCGCACTGTCCTTGCCACTGTGGCCTCCGAATCACGCACTCTGCGCCCTGGATCGCGCTCCTCAGCCACCTCCGATGGCTGTTCGTCAAGGTCGTGGAAGACAATGTGCTGTCTTCCGGTCTGCCGCTGAAAAAGGGGTGTTGGCCACTTTTTGTTGGAGCCGATCGGCTGGTGATGGCGGTGAGTTTGGCTCGTACGGGAGTTTAACAAGCCAGGCATGTGGGGGAAAATGGCAAAACTCGCACAAAATGCGAAAATACCCGAACGGGCAAGGCGCAGCTGATACTGCCGTTACCCGGCAGGCGCTAATGCATAAAACAACAGAACACAGCCGCCATGTGACTTACCCGGCACGGCCCTATCGCGTGGCTCTGTGGCTGCCGCGCAGCGTCGCTGGCAGGACGCCCGGTGGTACCCGCTGCGGCGCCACATGTCAGCGGCCGCGGCGCCGCGTCACTGGTGGTACCCGCTGTGCCGCCGCCGCCGCGGCGCGCGGGTGGCTGCGGAGTGGCGCCGCGCCACTCGCGTGGCCTGCACGCAGTGCGGGGGTGCTCCCGCGGCTGCCGGGCTCCGGCAGTTCCGGTCAAACAGAGACGATTAATCGGCGCTTGGCCGCAGAATATACAGTACAGGACATTACAATCGGGCAGTCGCCGACGGGCAACCGCACGCCGGCCGAGGTATCATATACAAAACCAGCCGGCTAGTCAAACGAATGGACGCGCGTGAAGGAGCGATGCGCAATGCTATCCGACGCTGTGGTCGGAGAATAGAGTAGGCAGCTGTGGCCGAGGCGGGTGCATGGCATGCGGCTGGGTGTGGGGGGACGTCACGTGCCGACCCCGAGCCCGACCGCCATCCCCACGATAGCAAAAACGAAGAACGCCGAGCCCAGGACGCGCGCCGCGATCTTGGGGCCCCGCGGGATGCGTCCGACCACCGGATCGAGCCCGCCCCAGCCAATCACCAGCCAGAGCGGCGGGAAGCACATGAACGCGCACAGCAGCGTGATCGCCGCCGCCTGCGAGCACTCGTACTTGTCGCGGGGGATCACGTACATGGGCAGCTCGCCTGCCGCCTGCCGCCGCCCGTACACCGTCAGCGGCGGCAGCCAGAAATGGTTGTCGAGGAAGCGCAGATCATAGTCGGCGAGCGTGCGGCGCGCCTCGTCGGCGGGCGGCGCAACTCGCGGCGGCACCACCGCCGCCTCGCTGTTGGCTGCCGACTCGGGCCGTGCGGCCTCCAGGTCGCCGCCGATCGAGACTGCGGCTGGAGCCAGCTCGACTGCCGGGCTCTTCTCGACAAACTCGTCGCTGCTGTTGCGCACGACCGTTGCGTACTGGCCCTTGGGCTGGCTCCGCATGATCGTCGACAAAGGCGCGAGCGAGTTCATGTAGGGAAACGTCGAAAGAGACAGGCCCTCCGAGTACACCGGGACCATGACCTGCCGGTCGCCCGCGTCGCGCGGGTCGGGGCCTGGCTCAGACCCCACCGATCCGTCCATGGAACCGCCCTCGTAGCGCATGCCCATACCCATCTCCATCTGTCCCTGCGAGCTCCACTCGCTAGCGCTGCCAGCGCGGCGACGCCGTGCGCCGCCACGCAAGTTTGAAACGCTGCGCGAGTGCCGTTGCAGATCACGCGAGAACTGCCGCAGACCGCTGCTCAGCGACCGCGACCGCCGGCCCTGCCGGTTCTGCCGGCCACGAGACGGCGCCGTGCTCGCCGGCGGCTCGCCCCCGACCACGTCGCGCACGCGGTAAGTGTAGTCCCAGCCCTGGGCCGGGTTGACCGGGTGCACGACCATGCCGTTCTCGCTCCAGGCGACGTCGCTGGCGACCGCTGCGCGTGGACGCACGCGCGGCGCCTGCTGCGACACAAACTGTCCGCCAATAGAGTCGGTTGTGATCACGCTGGTGGCCGAGCCCATCGATAGCGGTCGCTGCTGCTCACGGTAGTCGAAATCATAGCTGTCGTCGAACACAGCGCGACCACTGTGGTGGTCCGTAGGCAGCTCTTCAACGTCGATCTCGGTGGCGGCAGTGGCCTCGGACGCGCGCGCAGCCGCCCGCTCCTCCATGACCATCAGGCTGCCGTCGACGACGTACTCCTGCTCCTCCTCGACGGGCTCGGTCGCCAGCGACGGGCTCTTGTCGCCGTGCACGCTGGCGCCGTCCACCACGACCGTGCCGCTGCTGGCTGGCGGCGCTGTGTGTTCGGTCCCGGCAGACGGCCGACGCGATCCGCCAAAGCTGTTGGCCGTCCGGTACACGCTGGTCGCCTCTTCCGGACCCGAATCGTCGTCGTCCGCGTCGTGCACAGTCGAGTCCTCGTATATGAACCCCCGGTGGCTCTCGGCCCGGACAAGCACAGGATCCTCGATCCGGCCGCGGACGCGCGCGTGGCCGTCTTGCATCGGGCTCTCTGGAGGACTCGCCGGAGCGCTGCTGTCATGGGCGTTGCCCTCGCTCGAGTCGTCCAGCTCCTCCTCGGACGAGTTGTAGTTGTGGTAGTAGTTGTTGTAGTAGAACCCGGGCATGCCCATGAAGCTCTGTCGCGGAATGATGTCCGTGCTGCTGACGCCAGAGTCCACGCTGAGGGCGTGCGCGTGGCCGCGCGTCGCCTCAAAGCTCGCCCGAGGCGAGGTCGCCAGCGAGACGTTGGCGCTGACGTATATACTGTCGGCGATCGAATGGCGGGGGTCGGAGCCCAGGACGTCCGTCTGGTCGTCGACCATGAACGCGTCGTCCGCGTGGTCGAGCACGACGACCTCGCCGGACTCGTCCACGCCCACGCCGTCGTCCTCACCGACAACTCTGACCGGCTCGTCCGCGACCGCAACCGCGCCGCTGCTGCTACTGTCGGCGCCGCCGTTGCTGCTCGTCGTCGAGTCAAGCGACATAAACGAGTACCCGCGACCGGCCACCATGCGCGGCCGCATCGCAATCAGGCTGCTGTCCGACAGCCGGTGGTCCGCGCCCGCCAGGTTCGACGACTGCGGCCGTGGCGGCCGCTTCGTCGGCGTCATCAGCGGCGGCGACGACTGGCCGGCCACCGCGTGCACCGGCGACGAGTGCGAATTGTGCGACGCGCGTGAGTCCATCGAGTACGCCGACAGCGGCCGCGATAGCCGCCGATGAAGGTCAAACACGAGCGGCGGCGGCGTAGTCACGGCGTACTTGCCGGCGGGCGACGCACCCGGCGCCCGCGTCGGGCTCGGGCTACCGCTCATGCCGCGTCGCTCTGTACTCCGTCGTGGTCTGTCTTTCCCCGGCCTTGCTGGGTGAGTCGTGGCCGGCTGCCGGTTCGAACCGTGCAGCTACTGTCTCTGACCGAGGACGGCTGTCGATCCTGCGCGCGTCTGGCGCGCCTGGTCTCTCCGCCGCGTCGGTCTGCGTGTCTGGGGCGCGTTCTGTGCCGCTCTGCGACCGTGCCCTACAGTCTGAGACGGCCGTGTGCTGCTGCCGCGGTGTCGAGCTCAGGAGGGCGGTTCTGCTGTCTGGCCAGGGAGATGTGTCCCTAATTTGCCGCCGTCCGCCTTGCACATCGTGGCCGCCGGCGGCCATAATTTCGCGGCATCGACGCTAAGCCCTGAAACCACAACAAAAACAACGCGCTCCCTGAATCAGACTGATTCGTGGCCCACGCAGCCGTTTCTACGCGGGCTGCACTCTCTTGGGCAGCCTCTACACTGGGTACGGTTTAGCGGCCTACATGCATGTAAACATACGTGAGCCATCTGGGCATGGAGCATGTCCGGAAGCCGGCTGGCGCCCGCCCGGACACCGGAAAGAAGGGTAGGCGCCTGGGCAAGACAGTCCAGGAGTCGGAATGCTGCCCGAATAGGCAATATGGAGTATGCGAGGCGCATATAGAGCACGCATCGCGACGGATACAGCGCATTTGCAGCATGCTTGAAATCTAATTTTGTACACTGCCCGCCCGCGACGAGTTTAGCGGGCTGCACGAGTATGCGACGTGTATGCACGCCGCACCCCGTGCATGACGGCGCCAGGCACGGCGCGGCCGACGGACGGCCATGACAGAGCGCGATCAGCGCAGCGGTGCTGGCGGTCCGGTCGTGCTGGGGCGGCCACGCAGGCACCAGATCGTGGCCACGGGTGCGCGGGGGGTGCGGCCGCGAATGCGGCGGTGAGACACAGCCGCCCCCTGAGTGCGCGCTGTGGTGATTGGCCCCGCGCGGGATGCAGACCGGCTGCAGCTGACTGCAGGGGAGCGGCCTCGCGTGAGATCTGCGGCGCCGTGAGCCGCACGGCGTGAGTTACCCTATGTTACCCGGCATCGGCCCGGCCCACCCGCGCCGCGCAGCGTGCGGCACGGGTCGGGTGGGACGGCGGCAAAAGACACGTACCCACTCAGCGCGGGTACCATCTAGCGTGGCTGGGTGCCAGCGCCGGCCGTATTTTTCAGTCCACCTACCGTGGACCCCATCGCACACCACGCAAGCTACCTTCGAGATTTTCACGCCGCCAGTCCGCACCATCGCACTCACTCGCATCCATTGGCATCCGCACAGGTCCAGGACGCATCCATTCGACAGAGCACGGCGCGCTCAGACTAGACACTTTTCTGGTAGGTGACAGGCGCCAGCACAGCGGCCACAATGCGCATGCGACCCGGCCGGCGCGGGCGCGGGTCGCGCGGGTCGGGCGTGTCCGCGGACGTACGCGGCGCCGGCGTCGGCGGCGACGGCGTCCGTGACAGCAGGGCTAATTGGCAGGACAGTAGGACCCGTCCGACCGCAGACAGCTGCACCCCACAGGCACGATGGAAGACGCCCGGCCGGATTCGACGCCGTTCAACCAGTTTGCCGCGCAGACGACCCAGCTGGCTCAGGTACGTGCGGCACGCGCGCCCGGCTGACCGCAGCGGTTCCAATTCTACCTGGATCAGTCGACGCCGTTTGTCTTTTACCGATGGGTCGGTCTCGGCACGCTCCTGTTTCTGTTTATGCTGCGGATCGTGCTGTCGCAGGGCTGGTACATCGTGTGCTACTCGCTCGCGATCTATCTGCTCAACCTGTTCCTCGCGTTCCTGCAGCCCAAGTTCGATCCATCGCTGGAGCAGGAGCTGCGCGAGAAGGAGACCGAGGAGGGCACCGGTGGTGACCTGCCCACCAAGGCGGACGAGGAGTTCCGTCCGTTCATCCGCCGGCTGCCGGAGTTTAAGTTCTGGTATTCGTCGGCCAGGGCGACCACCATCGCCTTCCTGTGCACCTTCTTCTCCATCTTTGACGTTCCGGGTATGTGTGGCGTGACGCGGCGCTGTGGCGATCGCGGGGCTGTCGGGCAGCTCCGGCGCAGGTCGGCGGGGACGACCTGCAGCTGTCTGGCAGGCGGGGCCGCGCGGACGGGACTAGCTGGCCGGCGGGGCCACGTTGTCAGACCGCGCGGCAGCCGCCACCTCGATCGAACAAAAGCTGACGTACAGTGTTCTGGCCGATCCTGTTGATATACTTCTGCGTGCTGTTTGCCATCACCATGCGGCGGCAGATCCAGCACATGATCAAGTACCGGTACCTGCCCTTTGACCTTGGCAAGACGAGATACTCGCGCCGCAACTAGACGACATCGTACATGGAGTGTTTGAAGTGATAGATAATTAATTATGCTACTTGTACAAGACATGGCACGCGCAACCTGTGCGCGGAGATTAGATGGCAGCGTAGATGGCAGCGTAGATGGCAGGGCGCCCGGCCCTGATGACGTGGTATCCGGAACCGCCGGTTGGCGGTGATGCGGTAGATGCAGCGGCGATCAACGCCGATGATGCAAGAGGCGGTGCGGCGCAGCGACGTATGCGGAAATAGCGGCCGTGCGCTCATCGCCGACGCGGCAAAGTCCGAGAGGCCATCAAGCTACCGAACGACGCGGCCAGCACGCCGTCGGTCTCTGAATCGCTGTCGTCGGATGACGAGATGGTGTGCACCAGTCGGGGTACGTCCTCCTCGTCGTCCTCGTAGATTGGCAGCGCGTGCATGGGTCTGCGGGTGGGGACGCGCGTCAGCACCGGGAAGGACTCGTCAACCTCGGCACCGGCAAAGCCGGGCTGGCCAGGCTCGAGCGAGCGCAGCTGGTTGATGGGCAGATCGCCATCATCGGCGTCCGAGTCTGAATCTGAGTCCGACTCCGAGTAGGCGTCCGAGTCGGATGCCGACCCGTCGGCGTCGTCGTCGTACACCAGCTCGTGCGAGACCACCATGCTGCCGTACGCCGGCAGATCCGTGTAGTACAGGTCATCAAGGTCGTCGTCGTCGTCCTCGCCGACCTCGGTCACGGCACAGGCCACTCTCGGCGCGTCCGGCTCCGTCTTGTCTTCCTTGGACGCGGGCGCCGTGGCCGCGTACTGCGGCCGGGCCAGGTGCTCCATTACACTGTCGAGCACAGCCGAGTGCGAGAGCACCCGGCGAAGGTCGTAATCATGTTTGCTGACCGCCCGCGACAGCTTGAGGCGCGCGGACGATGCTAGCCGGTACGAATCAATGGCCGACATTATACAGTAGAGAAAGGCTCAGGGGAGAGAGAGCCAGATCGCAAGAGCGTGAAACATAGTGACCAAAGAGGGGGGCACGCAGTATATAAGTACCGCAGGCCGATCTGGCTGTTGGCTTACGAAGACAAAGACGCCGGAGGCACTGCCCGTCGCAGCCGGTTGCCTATTCCCACCGCCAACTCAAAATTTTTTCATTACGTTATACCGGCGGCGCCGCTCTTAGTCATTCCACCGACGCGATTTTCGCCGATGACCGCCCTAACTCCGCAGGCGCCTAGGCCGAGCCGGCCTAACCGCCAACCGCCCACATTTCCCGCGGTGATTCACGCCAGCCTGCATGAACGGCTAGCGCGGAGGCATTGTATGTGCATCGCGGCTTTCGTGGCGGCGCTGTCACCGCGGATCGCTGGCGGCCCGGCCGCAGGCCGACCGCAGCGAGGCCTTCCGGCTGCGGCGGATCGTGCTCCGTGCCCGGATCCTCGGCGTGTGTCTGCCGCACCCGGCCAGCGGCGGAATGACGCGCCGGCGGTTATGGGCCAGCTACCGCGGCCCAACGGCGGGGCTGCCGGACTCGGCGGATGTGCCGAAGGGAGTTACCGAAGGCCCTAGACTCATGGTCGCTGACCCGTCCAAAATCTACTACTGCGGCTTGGGAGCCCCTCTTTCGGCGGAGGTCCAAATATAACCTTCGGCGGAAGATGGCAGAAAACGCCGGGGTGGGTGCGAGTGGATCGCGTGGTGGACATGCCTACAGGAGACGGCTTGGCCGGCCGATGGGCACGCTAGGCTGCATGTGGGTGGCGGTTCGAAGCCCCCGGCGGTGACGGCCCCGAAAGAGTAACTGACCGCGGTAGCGTGCGCGAACGCAGCGACGGCCGCGGCTGTGGGGCATGGGTAATGGCCGGGTAACTCCACTAGTTACCCGCAGCGTGTGGCCTGATCGGGCATTCCTTTGTTCGCGCCGTGAGTCACTGTTTTTAGCATTTCGGTACATCCGCCACGTCCGCGCAGCCGGGGCCGCCAAGTCTGGCCGCGCGCACGGCACGGCGGACCCGCTCCCCTGCGGCCTCCGGCCTCCGGCCAGCGTACGGAGGGCCCGCGGCCCATGGAATGGCCACGGGCGCGGTCTGGACGCAATGGAGGCGGCCTCGGCTGTCTGCGGCTCGCGTGGCACCCACGCGCGCCGATCCCCACGGCCACGGGTATGATCCGCCGTTGCTTGACGGCTACGGCCGACGCGCGTGGCGTGCGCCGCACGTCTGTGGCGTCCGTGGCTTGCCGGCCGCGGCTGTCGGCGTCGCCGCGCACATGACGGGTCCCATCCACCCCCGCGCGGGTCCCATCCCCCGCGCTTTGGCGGGTCGGCTCCACCGACGGCGTCGCCGCCCGCCGCCCGTCCGCTGCAGCCCCGTCACCAGATCGCGCGGGGTGCAGCCAGACCCCGCGCCGCAACCGGCGCGCCCGCAGTCGCGTCTACGTGTCGCGGGGTCGCGGGGACCGGCAGGGACCCAGCCGCGGGGTTGCGCCGAGCCGTCACGCGCCAGCACAGGCCACCGGGCGGCTCCGTGCCAACACCGCCGGCGTCTCAGGGAACCTGCACCGCCGTGCACCACGCTGCGTTGCGGCGCAGGCGGCGCAGCCGCCGAGTCAGTCACGCGCGCAGGCACAAGCGCCCGGGCCAGTGTGCTGGCGCTAGCTGCAGCAGCGCGGCTGCGCGCCGCATGCGGCTCACACGTGACGTGCATCACGTGACGAGCCGCACCAGCCGCACTGTTGCCGTGGCGACCTCAAGCGCTACAATCACAGTCACCTAAGCCCAAAACAGGCACACCCAAACAAAACAAAACTACCACACCATCGCGCGACGAGCCGTCCGGCTGTGAAAAAGCGGATTAGAGACGCAGAGCGAGCGCCGAACGGGAAAACATCCACCAAAAACACGTTAGGTACGTAAATAAATCATCCTAAAGGGATAGCAACCGTAAACACAAACACCAGCACCGTGTTTATTTACACTGACTACCAGGTATATATTCAATCCCTTCGGTCTCCAGCCGGCGTCAGTGCTTCCCGACAACTATCTCGCCTGCCTGCTTGCCCGTCCCCCTCGCCCCGCTGCTGCGTCCGTGTCGTCGCAGAGCTCCCTGATCCTGGTCGACTTGTCGCCCGGTCGTCTGCCCAGCCCAGCTCTGCGCTGACGCGTGCCGTCCGCCGCAGCCGCGCGTGTTTACTGCAGCATCGACCCGTACGTCACACCGGTGACAGGCTGTTGCACAAGCACGAGCCCGCATCCGTACCACCTGGTACGCCCTGACGGCATCTGCCGCACTCCACAGAACCATGGACCAGGTACGTCTCGTGTGCAGCGGCCGCTGACCGGCAGCCCCGATCCCGCCCGCACGGCCGCGTGCGGCAGGACGAGAACGCAATTGCCGGCCGGCATGCCGGCGCTGCGGCGATCCGATCTGCCAAGAGCGTGCTCGGCCAGGTTGGCGCCAACACCGCGATCGCGGCCGCGGCCGCGGCTGTGACGTCCGGCCGGCCCGGTCGCGCCGCGCTGGGCGACGTGTCCAACGTCCAGCACCGGCAGGCGACCGAGAGCCGCAAGCCCGGCGCGCGCGCGCCGGCGGCCGAGCGGCAGCCGCTGGTCGACGTTGCCCACCCCACACAGGCCGCGTCGGCCCAGGCGCGGCCAGCTGAGTCTGCGCTCGAGCCCGTGCACGAGGTTGCGCTGTCGATGGGCGGCCACGGCCGCGACGTCGACGACGCCCTCGAGGAGCCCACGGGCGATGAGGCGGACGAGGACGACGAGATGCTGCTGGAGGACAACAGCATCAGTCGGGCAGAGGTCGACCTGACCGAGGCGACCCAGCCGCGATCGATCACGAACCCCAACGCCGTGTTTCCGCCGATGTCGGGCGAGATCCGGCTCGACTTTGAGGCCGCGGTGGCCCAGTTTGCGCGCGAGCGGGCGTTCCGGCAGGAGGAGGTCGAGGACGAGGACGAGGACGACCGGCTCGACATCACGATGGTGGCCGAGTACGGCGACGAGATCTTTGCGTACATGCGCGAGCTCGAGCTCGTGCTGCGGCCGAACGCCGGCTACATGGACATCCAGACAGAGGTCCACTGGTCGATGCGGGCCATCCTCGTCGACTGGCTCGTGCAGGTCCACAGCCGGTTCGGCCTGCTGCCCGAGACGCTCTTCCTGACCATCAACTACATCGACCGGTTCCTGTCGCTCAAGGTGGTGTCGCTGGCCAAGCTGCAGCTGGTCGGCGCGACCGCGCTCTTTGTCGCGGCCAAGTACGAGGAGATCAGCTCGCCGTCGGTCCAGGAGATCGTCTACATGGTCGACAACTCGTACACGACCGAGGAGGTCTTCAAGGCCGAGCGCTTCATGATCGGCCTGCTTGAGTACAACCTGGGCTGGCCCGGCCCGATGTCGTTCCTGCGCCGCACGTCCAAGGCCGACGACTACGACCTCGAGACTCGCACGCTCGCCAAGTACATCCTCGAGATCTCGATCATGGACGAGCGCTTCGTCGGCGCCCCGCCGTCCTGGACCGCCGCCGCCGCGCACTGCCTCTCGCGCAAGATGCTCGACAAGGGCGACTGGACCGTCGCCCACGTCTACTACTCGGGCTATGTCCTCCAGCAGCTCATGCCCGCCATCAACCTCTTCCTCGAGTGCTGCCGCGACCCGCAGAACCACCATGCCGCCATCTACGAGAAGTACCGTGACCGTCGCTTCCGCCGCGCCTCACTCTTCGTCGTTGACTGGATGCGCAACACCTACGACCCGCGAACGCCGCTGTTTTGATCGGCTCACAGCTGGCAACGACCAAGTCAAGGCTCCAGAGCGCAGGTCTCGCGTGGTTCTTTGACTCACACTATTGCCCGGGCCCGTGTTGTATATTCTTACCCGACAGACCACTCGCTATTTTGCTCTACCCTGGCCTCGAGCCCATTTGCTTGATTTCATCGCATCTCATCCTCACATCCGCCAGTCCTGTCGGCCTGCCTGCCCTCTCGCCTGACTTGTCCGTCTGCCTCCGGCGCTTGTTTTATATATCCTGTACTCGGATCGCATCATCTACATCCTTGTTTCATGCTTCGCTTTTCAATAGAGGTTTAATATTTTGATTTGACATCATCTAGCGTATATATCGGGAAAAATGGCGGCTTACATAAATACATCATTCTACATCATAGCTTTGCTTGTAGGGCCTGAGAGGCCGGTAGGCCGAGACTTGGTGGCGGTCCGGACGCGTAGACGCCGACGCGCAGTCGTCAGGACGTGTGTGTCGAGAAGCGAAGTGCTGTTCGGTTGTGTTTTGGGCGGCTGTGGCCCACCTGTGGCCCACCTGTGGCGGTGCGGGCTGGGACCGAGGCGCACACGCGACCATGTGGCGATGTCCCACTGTTGACTATTGGTGACAACGCGAATTTTCGTAAATAGACGTCACGAACTCTACGCGTTACACAACAAGTCCAGGGTGTGACCCCGAGACGTCATCAGACCGACGCAGACGCCAGCAAAGCGGTCTGCAGGACCTGCAGGACCAGGCTTTGCCGTCCGGTACCCGGTACGGGGGCCGAGCTCGAGGAAATGGCCTTCAAGCTGTTTTCAAACATCCGGAGCCCATTTTCGCTTTCGCCATCAAGCCGGAGCCCGTCGACGCCGACCAAGACAAACGAGAACGACCGGAATGGGACTCCAAAGACCGGAGCGCTGCCGGACATCGGCGGGGGACACCTAGGAAGCCCGGCGCAGACGTCGGGCGAGGCTCTGGCAGGCCGGCCACTGCCCGGCCAGTCGCGGGCCGTGCCGGTGCCTCCGCCGGCGGCCGCACGTGCAGTGACGGGCCTAGGCATTTCTACAATGTCGGGAAACACGCCCGTGCCGATCCCGGCGCCTGCGGCGGCCCAGACGGTCACCAGGGCACCGACCGGGGCGCCAAAGCCGCTGCCGATGGTCAAAACAGAGCTTCCGCCGGTCCGCGCGCCTGGCGTCATGCCACGGTTTTCGCTGCCGACGGCCTCGGACAGCTCGGACTCGGACTCGGACCTGGAGGGGATGCTGGCGCGGCCAACCACGGTGCTGTCGACGACAGACCACGCGGCCAGCAGCGCCGCCGCCGGCGACGAGTCGATTGCGGCCACCGAGGAGCTTAAGGCGGCGCTGATGTGGCGCGTCCGCGAGATGCGCGAGCGCATCAGAGAGATGAAGGACCGCGCGGCTCAGCTCGAGCAGATGCAGAAAGCTGAAAAGCCCGACAACGTGGCTGACATAATGTACGTGCTTGCGCGCACTGTCACTGACTTGCAGCGCGCAGCTTCTACGATCGAACGACGCCGTCGTCGACGGCGAGCTAGACACCGAGCGCAGGGCACTCGACCAGGTCAAGGAGGACAGCCAGCTGCCATACCTGCCGGACAGCGTGTTTGATAAGGACAAGATCGCCATGTTCACCGATCTGAGCATAGACTCTGTGTCTGGCGACACTGAGATGGTGCCTCTTTCCAGCACGGACGGCACGAACGGCCGGCGCATGGTTCGGAAGCGACGGCACACAATCATGTGCAAGCATCTACCGTCCGAGATCGAAATCCACGCGGTCCTGGTTGTAAACGAGTCCGATCTCGAAGTGATGGGCCTGTCTGTCCGCGCGGACAGCATCAGTCCGCTGTGGGCGCGGGCGCCACTGATCGAACTGTCCAACAAGGTGGGCTACAACATCTCTGCGCTGCTTTACGGGGTCAGCGAGCTTGGGCGGCTATCCATAATTCGCGCACGGACGTTCGGCCGCCTTTCTGAGACATTTAACGGAATATGCGCGTTGAAGCCACCGCCGCTTTCGGCGCGATCACAAAATCGCCTTTCGGCCGAAGTGACGGATAAGGGGCGGCCGTCCAAACGGCTGAAACGTGACCTGCAGCTACAGCGCGACACGAAGCTGTGCATGGGCGAGCCAAAGCTGACGTTTGTGTCGCCGTCGCTCGGGCTCAAGCTGGTGATTTCATGGACGGTCGCGCTGGACGAGTTCTCTGGTGACGGCAACAGCGCCGTAAACGCGTTTGTGAGCCTGCCGGCGTATTGTGAGTGGCTTTGTGCGGCTGACCGCTAACTATACAGACGACGAGATCTCTGGGAGCGACAGCTACCGGAAGGTGCCCAAAGTGTTTAGTGACCTTGTGCGCCAAAAAGGCGTCTACACGGCAGCGTCGATCCTTATACGGGGACTATTCCAGGCCGATCTGGCTAGCTGAACGAGTGCGGGTGGGCCACAGGGTGGTGTATGATATCTCACGTAGTCAAGGTAGTTACGATAGACAGGCAAATCGGAGTTTGGATTTCTACCAACGATCATGAGCCCGCGATCTGTGGCCTACAGGCCGGCGGTCGCCAGGCTCAGCCGTGCACAGTGATTTATAAGGTCGAGATTTTGATTTCCCAATGTGCTCTTTTATTCGTATAAACACCTATATAACAGACATGTAAAAAGGGCTTTTTAAGACTTTTATTTCTTCTTCTCAGCAGCCTCCTCAGCCTTGATTCTGGCCCGCTTCTCACGGATGCCCAGGTATCTGGCCTCCGAGCGAGCGGCACGCAGAGTGGTGTAGGCGTTGAAAGCCTTCTGCTCCTCGGTGATCTTGCGGGGAGCAGTCTCAGGAGTAGCCTGAACGACGGGGAAGAGAGCGGCAGTCTTGGTCTGGGCGGCCTCCTTGATGGCGGCAGCGTCGGCGTCACCGTTCTTGGGCTTGCCGGCCTTGCGGGGGAAGACAATCAGCTTCGACTTGTACTCCTCCAGACGGGCAACGTTGGCCTTGAGGCCCTCCTCCGAGCGGTTGGTGCGACGGTGGTCGACGGGGATACCGACAGTCTGAGCGTACTTGCGGGGAATGCCAGCAGCCTTAAGCTCGGCCAGGGTGAAGCCACGGCCGGCGCGAACCTTTCTGTTGTATCTGATGGTAGGGGCTCTGACAACAGGTCTCAGCAGGTCGATCGGGCGGGGGGCGATCAGAGCAGCCTTCTTGGTGCGAGCAAGACGACGTCTGGCCTTTCCACCGGGCTGGTCGAAGTGAGTGCGGACCCGTCTGTCCCACTGCTTTCTGAAGTGGTTGGAAAGGATGGGGTAGTTCTTGTGAATAGCTAGAAAACGTTAGCAAGAGCTCTGAGGACTGTCGGCAGCCGGTCGATGGGCTCGCTTGAGCTCACGGCCAGGGCCGATCAAGGGATATACATACCCATTGCTGTGTATTAAAGTCGTCGAGACAAGGCAAGATGATGAAAAATTATAACACAAAAGACAAACAGATAATAGCGATGCTTGAATTTTGGTGTTGTGTTGTGCTAGCCGTGGTGCGAGCACAATTTTCTCGGAGTGTAGGGTTATGTGTGTGCAATTAGCCAATGTATGGCGGCAAATGCTAGGGTTTTATGTGACTGTTTAAGTTGGCGTGACTGCTATTTTCTGCTGCCGCGCCCAGCCAAAATTTCCCACACATTATCCATAGTGAGGGAACACACGAAAACACCAAGGCAAATTTGTCACTGGGACCTATATCGTTGGTAGTGTTCATCTTTTGCACATTTCTCTACTTCATTTCATAACACATCTCGACATATTCACGATGAGCGACTCCAAGCCCGTTATCCAGAGCGTCCAGGTAAGAACCAGCGAGAGAGAGCCCTGGACAAGATCGACGGCGTCGACATAGCGTTGTGCTGCCCAAAATCGATGACAGGGGGGCCGGTTGGAATCAAGGTAGCTAACATGTTTGTTTAGACCTTCGGCAAGAAGAAGACCGCTACCGCTGTTGCCTACGCCAAGGCTGGCAAGGGTCTCCTGAAGGTCAACGGCAGCCCCATCACCCTGGTTGAGCCCGAGATTCTCCGCTTCAAGGTATGTCTGGATGGACGCGGACGCGGGAGAGGCTCATGTAGTCGTCTCCGACACCGCGCCGCATTGTCTGTCAGCGAGCATGTCTAATTCGTTCAGGTCTACGAGCCCATCCTCATCGTCGGTCTTGACAAGTTCGCCAACATCGACATCCGTGTCAGAGTCACCGGTGGTGGCCACGTCTCGCAGGTCTACGCCATCCGTCAGGCCATTGCTCGTGCTATCGTTGCGTACCACCAGAAGTACGTCGACGAGCAGTCGAAGAACGAGCTCAAGAAGGCTCTGATATCATATGACCGTACTCTCCTCATTGCCGACTCCAGACAGTCCGAGCCCAAGAAGTTCGGTGGTCCCGGTGCCCGTGCCCGCTACCAGAAGTCGTACCGTTAAACACGTCCTCTTCCTCATGTTATATTTTCATATATATTGTATGTAAAAAAAGTAGGGTGTGTATAATGTCAATATAAGATAAAAGTATTCGACATTGAAGAAGAACTGTCGTCGGTTTCACTTAGATAATACATCTAAATCTGAATATCAAGTCCAGTCTTCATTGGAATCTGATGTAGGCGGTGTGCCGCTGGGGGTTCGGCTGGCACGGCGATGGGCGGTGCTGCGCTGGGGTGCGGCTGGTACGCTGCTGTGCGCTTACGTAAGACTTACTCTGTCCGCAGCCGCCCGCAGGCTCCCAACCGCACCCCGGCACCGACCAGCAGCCATGCCTCCCCGGACGACGGTGGTGCTCAACAACATCCCGGATCAATGTCTGCTAGGCATCGACCTGCAGTTCTTCACGTCGACGCCGAACTTCAACGGGATCAAGCTGATCCCGAACGGCATACACGTGTTGCACTGGTCGCCGCCAGTCGCAGTTGCGAACAATGATCTGACCGACAATGCCTCGCGCAAGCGCAAGAGCGGCCAGCCCGACGACGATGGTGACGACGAAGACTCGCTGGCGCTGAGCGCTGCGCATGCGGCCTCGGCACCGACCGCAGAGACTATTCTGAGTCAGACCACGCTGCGCATGGCCACCTTCTTCGAGGCCGCCGAGGGCGACGTGGTCACGTACGAGTGGAAGGACGACACCGAGGAGTTCGTCAAGACGCCGGTGCTGTACGCAGGTAAGCAGGCCGGCCGGCGGTGCTGACGACAGACGAGGAGCTCCAGCAGCTGTACCCGACCTTGCTCAAGTATCCAAAGGCCTCGCCCGAGTTCAGCCAGCTGACGTCGTTTCTGCCGTCGGCGCTGCTGCTCAAGCTCCTGCCCAAGACGTTCGCGGTGCAGTCGCGGGCGGTGTCGTCGACCACGCCGTCGAGCATGGACTCGCTGTTGTTGGACGAGAGTCTGCGAAAGGGCGACGTGCCCAACGGCACGGCCGCAGCCGACCGCTGGAGGAACGACAGCGAAGCGCTCCAGTTCCTGACGTTCGACACCAAGAAACAGCGCACGTGGCGCGAGGGCGCGGTCGGCCGAGAGGTGACGGCCATGGCTCTCGACCGGAGCTGGTTCCTCGGCGATCTCGTGTTCCGACTGCGGGACAACGGTAAGCCGCCGGCGGACGTGGCTGACCCAGACCTCTACGCCGTCCTGGGCGAGTTCCAGCTGGCGTTCGTGCTGGTGGTCGTGCTGGCCAACTACTCGGCCGCAGAGCAGTGGAAGCGGCTGCTGGAGCTGCTGTGCACGTGCCGGTCGGCCGTCGTCGACAAGCTCGCGTTCTTCAAGCGGTTTCTAGGTACGTGGTCTCGCGGCCAGGCTGACCCCAGACACGCTGCTCGTGCAGCTGGAGTGCGTGCCGGACGTGTACTTCAGCGACCTGCTCGGGCCCACGTTTGTCCAGACCAGCCTGGTCGAGCTGCGCAAGACGCTGGCGAACCCGTACAACCGGTACGTCGGCCCCGCGGACGCGGCAGCGCAGCGGTTCGCGGCGTCGTCCAGGGGCGCGCGCGCCGAGCTGCTCGCCAAGCTGGCTGCCGTCGGCGAGACGCTGCAGGACCGGTTCGACGTCGACATCGAGGTCGGCGGGCAGGCCGGCGAGGTCTCGGCGTCGAAGAAGACGGCCCGGTTCGCGGGCTACGAGGACGGCCACGAGCGCATGCACCACTACGGCAGCGACGACGAGGAGTACACGGGCATGGCGCACGAGGACTCGAGCTCGGACTCGGACGAGTACGACTCGGGATTTCCCGGAGTGCCCCTGGACGGCGGCGCGAAAAAGGTCCGGTTCGCGCCCGTGGAGGACCACGTGATGGCGGACGCGGTCCGGACCGAGTCCGCGGACGCGGACGCGGACCTGTCCGGCGACTCGGACGACGAGACCGGCGAGTACGCGCCGGTCGTGGTCGAGCTCGACTCATAATTGCATCATCATCACCGGCGCTAGGTAGAGTAAATAGAGTACAGTCATCTCAGCCAAAATGCCGCTCCTCGGCGGTCTCGTCGGGGATGCGCAGCTTGAGCCACTCCATGAGCGCCTCGGTGCCCTTCTGGACGATCTGCCAGCGCGGGTGCTTGAACGTGTTGCCGTGGACCTTGAGCTCGACGATGGTCTTGATGTTGCCGATCTCGGGCGGCAGCAGCGCGATCGCGTTGTTGGACAGGTCGATCTTCTCGAGCCCGACAAAGGCGCGCGCGTCGATCTCGCCGATCTTGTTTTCGTGCACGACGAGCTCCTCGAGCGTGGCGAACGTGGCGACGAGCTCGACCGGCACGGCCGTGAGCTTGTTGAACGAGACGTCGAGCCGGAGCAGGCTCGGCAGCCGGACGTTGGCGATGAGGCCGTCGAGCGTCGTCAGCGCGTTGCACGACAGGTTGAGCTCGAGCAGCGCGGCCAGCGTGAGCGGCGCGTCGAACGCGCTGCCCGCGAGGCTGTTGTGCGACAGGTCAAGCCGCTCGAGCTGGTCGACGAACGCGAGGCGGCGGATGGCCGGCGGGATCGTCGTGAAGCAGTTGCGCAGCAGCAGCAGCTCGGTCAGCGTGCCGGCGCGGCCGTAGTAGCTCTGCGAGTACTGGTCGAGCGTCGCCGGCGGGATCTCGGCCAGCATCCGCCCGGACAGGTCGAGCACGCCCGACTTGGTGAGCGAGCGCGTGAGCCGCTTGGCCGCGCCGGCGTCGGCCACCGCGGGCTCGGCCGGCTCGGGCTCGACGATCGGGAACGCGATGCGCGCGCGCAGCTGCGCCAGCACCTGCGGCACCGGCAGCTTCGACAGCGCGCGCTCGCGGAACTTGTTGCCCTCCCACGCGAACGCGGCCAGGCTGTCGAGCAGGCCGAGCCGCGGGTCCAGCTCGGTGAAGGTGTTGAACGAGATGTCGAGGTGGCGCAGGCCCGCCGCGTCAAACAGGCCCTGCGGGTAGCTCGACAGCCGGTTGCGGCTCGCCTGCAGCGTGGTCAGCTCGCGCGCGTCCAGCAGCAGCGTGCCCAGCGACAGCAGCGCGTTCGAGCTGACGTCGACGACCTCGAGCCGCGGGAACGACACCGAGAACTCGGCAAACACGCTCGCGTGGTTGTGGCTCGCGTACAGCCGCTGGACGGACGCAAACACGGCCGGCCTGGCGACGCCGACCAGGCTGCCCACGATCTTGTTGTGCGCGATGTTGATCTCGACGACGCTCTGCGCGACGCCGGCCCACGGGAACGCCGCCAGCCGGTTGTGCTTGGCCGACAGCTCGCGCAGGGCGCCCAGCGCGCCGAGGCCGGCCTCCGAGATCGCCGTGAACTCGTTCTGGTCGAGGTTGAGCGTCTGCAGCGCCGTCAGCTTGCCCAGCGCGTCCGGCACCGCCCCGTCGAACTTGTTGGCGTGCAGGTCCAGGTCGACCAGCGCCGGCAGCTGGAAGATCACGTCCAGGGCCGCGTTCGTCAGCCGGTTGCCGGCCAGGTTCAGCCGCTTGAGGTGCACCAGCCGGAACAGCGACTGCGGCAGCTTGCGGATCGCGTTGCCGTGGAGCTGTCGTTAGCCCGCCCGCCCACCGACTTACGTCGAGCGTGACCAGGTTCGGGAACTCGCGCGCAAACCGGTCCTCGATCTTCTCGATCTCGTTGTCCGCGGCCAGGAACCGCTCCATGTCCGTGCTCTCGACCCACCGCGGCGGCGTGTCGAACGACAGATCGGGGTCTGTCTCGCTCACGTACATGTCGTAGACCTCGTCCGGGAGCTCCTTGAGTCCGGTGGCCGACAGGTTCAGCCGGCCGGTCTTGCGGCCGGTCTCGATCTTGCGCAGGACAAAGTCGGGCAGGTCGCTGGGCCGGACGTTGAACGGGTCGCGCACGTTGTCGAACGGCGACGCGTCCGCCGCGTCCGCGAGCTTGGGGTCGACGTTTTCGCCGTGCGCGTGGTCCTCGCGGGCCTTGGCGACCGCCTGCCGCAGACTGGCCGACTGCTCGAGGTACCGCCGCTCGGGCGTGGTGGGCGCGGAGGGCGACTGCCGCGTGGCCCCGCCGGGCGACGGGATCAGCGACACCGCTGAGGGCTTGTGGACGACCGGCCGCTGCTGCTGGAACCGGTGCCGGGCCGTGCGCATGTCGGTGGGCGTGGCCAGCTTGGACGGCCGCGGTATGCCGGTGGCGGTGCTGCGCGGCCGCGCCACGTTGGCCGCGGCCTCGAGCGGCCTGGCCGCCGGCGCGACGGCGGCCTTGACCGAGGGGACCGACTGAGACCGGGGGAGGGGCGTCGGCCGGGCAAGCGACTGCCGGGGGGTTGTCTTGGCCGGCCGACCGGGAGGGAGGCTCTGGCGGGGGCCGGGCGAGGCCGTGGGCGTCTGCGCCGGGGTAGACGCGACTGGCCTGGCCGACGGCGAGCTGTGGGCGGGCGTGAGGGGGGGCGCAGCGACGCCGGACGGCGTCTGCAGCGGCGTTGCGACGCCGGGCGGCGCCTGGACCGGCGAGCGCGCGCTGGACGGCGTCTGCACCGGCGCAGAGCCGGCACCGAACGACTGCGCCGGCGTGCGAGCGCCCGCGGACGGCCTGGCCGGCGTAGAACTGGCGTTGGCGGGCGTTTGCGCCAGCCCAGGCACGCCGAGAGACGCTCTCGTCGGCGTAGAGACCGCGACGGATGCTCGTGCCGGCGTACGCATGCTGACAGAAGCCGCTCCGGCCCTCACCGGCGTGGACACGTTGCTCGGCGTCCTTGCCAGCACAGACACGCGCGGGCCTCCGGTGGCGCCTCCGTCGGCTGTAGCCCTGGCGGCAGGTCCGGGCGCCGGCGCCGGCGGGTCTGCCTCCGCAGGGGTCTGGGGCCGCTCCTCCGGCGGTGCCACGGCCGCCTGATCCTGCCCTCCGGGCTTCGCGCCGAGCCGCAAACGCGATCCCACCCGATTGTCCACGCGGCTGTGCGTCTCCGCACGCGTCGGCGTCCCCGCAGACACGACGCGCGTGCCAAAAGGCGCCACTCGCGCCGCCGGCGCCGTCGACGGCACCGAAAGCCGCGGCCGGGCCAGCGGCGTACTTGGCTTTGGTCCAGGCGTCTGCGCCCTGGCCGCGCGCACGCGGTCGTCTGCCGGCGTAGCCGGTCGAGAGGCCCTCGACGGCGCCCGCGAAGGCGGCCGCGACGACAGCCGCGGCTCTGGGGCCGTGGCCGGCGGCGATGGCCGTCGAAACGGCCGCACCGACGGGCTGGCTGCCGCCGCCGTCCGCGAAACAGCGCCCAGCCGGGACCGCAGAGCCGGCGTGGGCGTGCGCAGGGCCGGGGTCGGCGAGTCGGGGGCCGCCGGCGACGCAGCCGGCGGCGCCACGGTCCGGGGGGTCGCCGGAGCCTCTGCCACCGGCGGCACCGTCGGCACCGTCGGCACCTGGGTCGGCGCGCGTTTCGACAGCGCCAGCGCCGACACCGGGCGGCGGGCCAGGCCCGGGGTCGTGCGCCCCGGCCGCTTCGCTGTGGACGCGGTCCGCACCGGCAGTCCGGTCGGCGCCGGCGGCGACGGCGTTGGCCCGCCGAACGGAGCCGCCACCGAGTGCGGCCGCGCCAGCTGCCCCGTCGACACGCGCGCCGAGTGTCTGCGCGCGGCCGGCGGCGGCATGCGCGCCTGGATCGACGACGACGACGAGTGTTTGGCCACGCCCTTGGGCTGCGGGATCTTGGCCGAGTTCTCCAGGGCCGACACCGACCGCGACCGGGTCATGTACCGGCTCTTTGGCCCCGTCGGCAGCGCCGTGGGCACGGCCGACGGCAGCGGCGGCAGCGGCGGCCGGATCCGCGAGCCGGTGGTGTGGCCCGCGGCCGTGGCAGGCCGTGCCGTGGCCGGCCTGGGCCCAGAAATCGTCCGCGCGCCGGCCGTCCGCGCCACGCCGGCCGCCGTGGCCGGCCGCGCCGGCGTGATGTTCTCCTGCGACGGCGCCGGCCGCAGCCGGGTCTGCTCCAGCCGCGACCGCGGCTGCGGCAGCGCAGACGCCGCCGTCCGTGGCCGCGCCCGCGCGCTTGATACCGGCAGCCGCGACACCGGCCGCGGCTGTTCCGGCGTAGTGGCGACCGCTGCCATAGTGCGTCCGCTGGAAGGGGTCTCTAGGCGTCCAGCCACGCTCTGCCGGCGCTCCTTGGTGTCCGCAGCGGCCTCTGGCGCCGTGTTTGCTGCCCCGCTGGCCCGTCCACGGGACCGGCCGATTTCCGCCGTCACGTCGTCGCCGGCACCACAATCGCCGTCCACTGGGTCCCGCTCACTCGGGCGACCACGCACGCGTGCGCACACGCCGTCCGCAGCCCTGCAGCCGCTGACCGCGCTCGCAGCCGGTCACGTAGCCGGCGCTTTGCGGGCGCTCTTCGGCGGCGGCTGTGGGTCCAGCCTGGCGTCAGCCCGTCCACGCGCACACCCACCTGCTGATCGCTCTCTGGCTGCGCCGGATCTATGCAGCGGCCTGTCTGCCGCGTGCGCTTGGATCCGTCCGGTGATTCGTGCGGTCGTTGCGGTAAACAAACAGGAGCAGACAAACAAAAACACGCGGGCACGTGACGATGTCAACAGCTCACGCCCACTGGGCACGGAGCTTCCAGCGAGACGCGACGCATCCGGATCGCAGCAGTCTCGCACAACCAGACTTGATGGGTGAGTGGACGGCGGCGGCCGCGGCAGCGGGCGGCCGCGGACGGACGGCGGCCGCGGCATCGGGCGGCGCAGCTGCGCCCGGCCGGCTACCGGCGGGCCCGCCGGCGGAGCCGTCCCCAGCAGCCCGCGGCCGCCCCACACGCGCATCGGACCCGCTGACCGCAGAAATGTCGGCGCTGGTTCTACCGCCCATCGTGGGCCACGGCTGCGGCACAGTGACACCGCCGCGTACAGGGTCGGACGAGCGGCGGCGGCCGGCCGTGGCCGCCCTGGACGAGTCCGAGAGCGGCGAGGTAGGTCGCCCGCGGGCGCGCTGACGCCAGGACTGGGTCAACCTGTCCACGGGCACGATCCGCGACATGGACCGCGAGACGGCGCAGCAGCAGCTGTTCCGGGCCAACGCGCACATCCAGCAGCTGTCGCTGCAGGTGGTGCGGGCGCGCAGCACGATCCTGCAGCACGACCTGCAGAACAAGCTGCTCAAGATCGAGAGCCAGGAGCTGGCGCAGCGGCACCAGGTGGAGCGGGCGATCGCGCGGCGCGAGATCGACATCCTGCGGCTGGACCACACGCGGGCGGACGCGCCGGCCAGCGAGCGCGAGACGGCGGCGGTGGTGGCCGCGGAGGTGTACCGGCGGCGGCTACGGCAGGCCAAGCTGCGGCTGCACGAGACGCAGCGGCAGCTGGAGGAGCGGCAGGCCGAGGTCGAGAGCCTGCGGCCGCGGAAGCGGACGCCCAAGACGCGCGCGACGCGGACGGGCAAGCCACGCGAGGCGGAGGTGGCGCGGACGCCGGCACACGTGACGCACGCGGGGCCCGCGGGGCACGTGACCGCGCCGCACGAGGACGGCCTCGCCGCGCTCGGCATGCTCGCGTCGCAGGTGCTCAGCCAGGGCCCGCTCGCGAGCCCGGCCACGCCGCGGCAGGGCGCCGAGACCGCGCGGCGGATGTCGCTCGCGGCGATCACGTCGTCGTCGCCGGCGCCGTCGCCGCTGGTGCCGCGCGCGCTGGCGCCGTCGTCGGCGTCGTCGGACGCGCGCACGCTGTCGCGCGCCGACACGGACGACGAGCGCGCGGACGACACCGAGAGCGACCGCGCGCGCACGCCGGGCGACTCGCCCGCGCTGTCGCTGCTGCAGTCGGTGTTCCGGCACCCCGACCGGCCGCTGCCGGCGGGCGACTACCTGCGCTCGCCGTCGGCCGAGCCGCGGTCGCCGGACTGGGTGCGCAGCACGCCGCGGTCGCTGCTGGCGGCCACGCCGTCGCGCGACTGGAGCCCCGTCACGACCACGCCGGGCACGACGCCAGGCGTGCCCCGGTCGACCTTCTTCCCGAGTGCAGTCAGTAGTACCGGCGGCCAGACCGTGCCGGTCTCCCGCAGCGCGCAATACTTGCACGCCCTGCACATGGATGCTGACCCAGACCGCCCAGATCACCTGCCGGCTGGCCGCAAGCGCCGTCGCAGCTCGAGCGACTCCACAATAAGCTCGACCACCGTCGACCGCCCGTCCTGAGCCGGCCGGGGCCGCGCGCCCGCCGGCGGACGCCGCAGACACGAACGACACGACACCATGGTTTCTTGGCTGGGTTATATTTTTTGTTGCACTGTACTCTATTTTGACGTCCGCCCGGACATTTTGCTACAGTTTTGAGCGCCGCCACCTGGGCCCGTTTGGATATTACACCGGTCGATCTACCGCAGCGGCCCGGCCGCGCCCGCGTATTGAGAGACAACTTTTCATTAGTTTTTAAAACCAAGATAGATTTACATTATATATATGAACACACAGCTGTAACATATGTATAAACATGTATGAGATATGACCGAGACAGAGAGACGACAACCATCTACAGACGACGACCTCTGCGACCACCCTTCCGCCCTGGTTTGTTAGCATCTGTCTTGCCCGTGGCGCGCGACTGCACTTACGGGTCGAGTCCGAGGGAACGGGGGTGACGTCCTCAATGCGGCCAATGCGCATGCCGGCGCGGGCGAGCGCACGGAGGGCGCTCTGGGCACCGGGGCCCGGGGTCTTCGAGCCAGTGCCACCGGTGGCACGGATCTTGACGTGCAGGGCGTTGATGCCCAGCTCCTTGCAGCGGGCGGCAACGTCCTGGGCGGCAAGCATGGCAGCGTAGGGCGACGACTCGTCACGGTCGGCCTTGACCTTCATGCCGCCGGTGACACGCGAGATGGTCTCACGGCCGGAGAGATCGGTGACGTGGACAAAGGTGTCGTTGAACGAGGCAAAGATACGGGCGACGCCAAAGACGAACTCGCCCTCTCTGAGCTGGGGTCCGAGCGAAATGTTGTCTGCGACTGTTAGTTGTCTTCCTGGCAGCGCAAAATTTTGTCGCGCCCGGATCCACAGACGCCAATGCCGCGCGCACGCACGCTGGCACGGCTCTGCCGTCCGTGGGCCGGTGCCCGACTGTCTCCCACGCGTCTGTACTGACCCTGAGCTTTCGGCGGCATTGTTGAGATTGAGTAGTGTATACGGGGATGGAAAAGACGACGTTGAGTGATGGAGGAGAAGTAAAAAGCTATGAGAAAATCAAAAAAGGTGTTTGGCAAAACCGAGTCCAGAGAGGAAGGTCGGCATAATAACACACAGTAATATTACGATTTTTGCCTATTGCGGTAATACTTCGGCCCTGGCGCCGACCAAAAGACGGTGCCTCGCCAAAAAGCAGTCACGTCTGTCGGGCGCCGCGCGCAAACCCTAACTCTGTTCGAACGCGCGGAGCCCTAATGCTGACACACCGCCCGCCGTCGGCTTAGTCATTCGCTTAACCTTCCGCTTCCGCTCATCTGCCCCCGGCGCCTCGCCGCGCCGGGCTTGGTCGCCGGTAGCGGTCCTCACATTTTTCTCGGCCATTTTCGCACCTCCAGCCGTCCACCGCCGCTTCCTGCTCCTCCCCGTCGCTCTGCTTCGGGATCCGCTCCGTTCGTCAAGTCCGACCTAAAAGTTGCGTGCGGCTGCACATCGCCACACCCGCCAAACTCGCCCCAGCTCCACGCTCGCCCGGTCCGCGCTCTACACCCCACAATGTCTGGATTCGACTCGTACTCGTCGCCGCTGTCGTCGCGGTATGCGTCCAAGGAGATGTCGGCGCTCTTCTCGCCGCGCACGCGCTACTCGACCTGGCGCAAGCTCTGGCTCAACCTGGCCATCGCCGAGAAGGAGCTCGGCCTGACGGCCATCACGGACGAGGCCATCGAGCAGCTCCGCGCGAACGTGACCATCTCGGACGACGAGATCAAGGCCGCGTCCGAGCAGGAGAAGATCGTGCGCCACGACGTCATGTCGCACGTCCACGTCTACGGCCAGACGGCGCCGGCCGCGGCCGGCATCATCCACCTCGGCGCGACGTCGTGCTTCGTCACGGACAACGCCGACCTGATCTTCCTGCGCGACGCGTGCGACATCCTGATCAAGAAGCTCGTGAACGTGATCGACCGGCTGTCGCAGTTCGCGCTCGAGTACAAGGACATGCCCGTCCTGGGCTGGACGCACTTCCAGCCGGCGCAGCTGACCACGGTCGGCAAGCGCGCCACGCTGTGGCTCCAGGAGATGCTCTGGGACCTGCGCAACATCCAGCGCGCGCGCGACGACCTCGGCCTGCGCGGCGTCAAGGGCACGACCGGCACCCAGGCCTCGTTCCTGGCGCTGTTCGACGGCAACCACGACCTGGTCGAGGCCCTGGACGAGCGCGTGGTCGAGCTCCTCGGCTTCGACTACGCGTACCCGGTCACCGGCCAGACGTACTCGCGCAAGATCGACATCGACGTGGTCGGCCCGCTGGCCTCGCTCGGCGCGACCGCCCACAAGATGGCCACCGACCTGCGGCTGCTGGCCAACCTCAAGGAGGTCGAGGAGCCGTTCGAGAAGTCCCAGATCGGCTCGTCGGCGATGGCCTACAAGCGCAACCCGATGCGCAGCGAGCGCGTGTGCTCGCTGGCCCGCCACCTGACCGGCCTCTACCAGGACACCGTCCAGACCGCGTCCGTGCAGTGGTTCGAGCGCACGCTCGACGACAGCGCCATCCGCCGCGTGTCGATCCCGTCCGCGTTCCTGACGGCCGACATCCTGCTGTCGACGCTGCTCAACATCACGTCCGGCCTGGTCGTCTACCCCAAGGTCATCGAGCGCCGCATCATGAGCGAGCTGCCGTTCATGGCCACCGAGAACATCATCATGGCCATGGTCCAGAAGGGCGGCGACCGCCAGGAGTGCCACGAGCAGATCCGCGTGCTGTCGCACCAGGCCGCGCGCGTTGTCAAGGAGGAGGGCGGCGACAACGACCTGATCGAGCGCGTCAAGAACACGGCGTACTTCGCGCCGGTCCACGCCGACCTCGACAAGCTGCTCGACCCGTCGACCTTCATCGGCCGCGCGCCCCAGCAGACCGAGAAGTTTGTCAAGGTGACCGTGGCGAACGCGCTGAAGCCGTTTGCCGAGCACATCACTACGGAGAAGGTCGAGCTGAGCGTCTAGGCGCCGACAGCGCGGCGGCCGGCGGCCGGGCCGCACGGCGGGCGCGTGGCCGGCCCGGCGGGAGAGCCGACAGGCCCAGCGGCGGCCAGCCGGTGGCCGGGCCGGCCGCCCGGGCCAGCCGGCCGCCCGCCGGCGGCCGCCGGGGCCCCGCGTCCCGGTCCCGCCGCTGCCGCCCTCGCCCCGCGGCCGCCTCACGCCCGTGCCACGCGCATTCCAGTGGTTTTGTAAAATTTAGACGACTTTTGATCTCCATATCGTACATTTAGCGCCCTGTGGCGGTGTCGGCCCGGTGGCTAGCGCACCCCGGGCCACCCGTCAAACGTGTGCCCACGATAGGCCATCGTTCGCCGCACGTTGATGCACGCGCCGATCCCGCGTGCAGCGAACAGCCGCCACGGACGCCGCGGGCGCGCCCGCGTCAACGGCGGCGCCTAACACGCCATCCGCCGGAACTCCGCGCGTGGCCTCGTATTCCCCGGCTATCGGATCACAGGCCGGCTATGGCCTGCCAAGCGGCCCTGTCGCGCTCGCGCGGCCCTGGCGCCGGCGCAGGCGCCGGCGACGCCGACGCGGCGGCCGCACGGGCGCCGGCGGCCGCCGGGCCGCCCGCGCCCGGCGCGCCCGTGCCCAGCGACGAGAGCACGGTCTCGATGTGGGCGCACGCGTCCTTGAGCCGGCCAATCTCGGCGCTCTTGCGCTCGAGGTGCTCCTCCATGAGCATGACCAGCGACTCGCGCGCCTGGTGGGGCCGGTACTCGTTCAGGAGGTGGTGGAAGTTGATCAGAATCACGCGGATGTCCTCCACGCGGTCCGTGAACTGCGTCAGCGCGTCCGCGCCGCACCGTACCTGCTCGGGCGCAATGCCCATGACGCCCACGAGCTCGAGGTACTTGACCAGCAGGCTCCGCGTCAGTCGCTTGAGCTCGACCACGCGGTTCGCGGGCTGGTCCGTCTCGGGCAGCGTCGAGTACAGCCGCGGGATGCCGAGCTCGGCCAGGGACGACAGCACCTCGCGCGTCTACTCGTCAGTCCGGCGCGCGCGCGCACTCACGTTCCAGACCGCGCCCAGGCTGTTGTACGTGCGCTCGTCCTTGAGCGGCGGCGGCGGGATCAGGTACTGCAGCGGCGAGTCCGGCGGCAGGGCCGCGGCCGTGGCCGCGTCGTCCGCGCCGCGCGCGGCGGCGGCCGCCGCCAGGTTCTCCTCCGTAAAATGCATGTAGAACGACGGCGGCCGCGGGAACGCCGACGCCAGATCGGCCTGGTTCTCCATGATGCCTGTCGGAGCCTACGGCAGGCTCAACGTGCGCTCTCGTATCTTTATCACGCGCGCTCGCGCTTGCTAGTCGCCGGTGCGTGCGCGTGATCCCGTGCGCGTGCCCTTGCTGTTGGCGTCGCGGCGGCCGTGTGGATGCTGCGTCTGCTGGTTCTCGCACGACCAATTGCCAGGCGCGGGCAGAGGGCGTGCCGGCGTTGGCGTGGCAACTGTGGCGGCGGGCGGCCGGGTAAACGCGCGCGCGGAGGCGCCCGCCGGCCCGCAGCCACAGCGTGGCGGCAGCCACACGGCTGCACGCGCCCGCGCACGCCGCCAACGGCGCCCCAACCAGTAACGCCGCACGCGATCACAGCCCGCTCACACTACTGGCGCCACGGCGCCGGCACACCGTGCGCGGCACCACGTGCGCGGGAGAGCGCGCTTACCCGGCCGCGGAACGCCCGATCGGGGCAGGCGCCCTGGCGTCACGTGGCCGGCAGCCGTTATCTCGCCAGCTCGTACGCCGATAGCTGGAATGCGTCCGGCACAGCGGCCGGCTAGCGTCCAGCGCAGCCCCCATACGGCGGCGGCGGTATGACCCAAGCACGCATGCGCCGAGCCAGGCAGCCTTTATAATCACACCGATCCTTCGTCTGCCGGCAGCGCTCTTCCAGACCTCGATCGACCTCTGCTATTTGAAATCGGTGCCTGCCTGCCGGTTTCCCTTTCCAGCTTGCTTGCACAGACGCTTAGGCCGCACCGTTACGTGCAGTCCTAGCTACTCTTTGGGACCGTTCCTTGCACGCGACCACTGCCATGTCGACCTACGCCGCCGTCACCAAGAAGATGGACCTGTGGGCGCCGGTCCTGCACCGGTACCACCTGGTGGACTGGATCTACGTCTGGCTGCTCTTCGGCGGCTTCCTCGTGCTCGAGGAGATGAACCCGTTCTTCAGCATGTTCTCGCTGGACGACGTGAGCATCCAGCACCCGTACGCGACCAGCGAGCGGGTCACGTCCATCAACGGCGTCATCATCAACGTGACGGTGCCGGTGGGCGTGATGGTGCTGATGACGCCGCTGCTGCACCGCAAGGGCGACTGGAAGCACGTGCTGAACGTGTCGCTGCTGTCGCTGGCGCACTCGATCTTCCTGACCGAGTTCGTGACCGACCTGCTGAAGAACACGATCGGCCGCACGCGCCCGGACTTCATCGCGCGCTGCATGCCCGCGCCGGGCACGCCGCTGACGGGCCTCGTCGGCATCGAGGTCTGCACGAACCCGAACATGGGCGTGCTCTACGACGGCTTCCGCAGCACGCCCTCCGGGCACTCGTCGCTGTCGTTCGCCGGCCTCGGCTTCCTCTCGGCCTGGCTCGCCGGCCAGCTGCACATCTTCCAGCCCGGCGCCGAGCTCTTCAAGACCATGTTCTCGCTCATCCCGCTGGTCATGGGCCTCTTCATCGGCATCTCCCGCATCGAGGACTACCGCCACCACATCACCGACATCATCTTCGGCGGCGTCATCGGCACGCTCGTCGCGTGGTACTCGTACCGCAAGTTCTTCCCGCACCTCGGCCGGTCCGACTCGGACGCGCCGCTGGCCATCAAGGACGTCACCGACGCCAAGCCGTACGCCTACGGCGAGTTCCACGACTCGCTCGACTCGCTCGAGGCCCAGAAGTACCAGTAGTCATGTCCTCTGGTCTGCGGGCACCCATTTTTGCATGACATGACTCGTTTTGGTGTATTATGATGATTTGTATAGGCATGCGCAAGAGAATATGATGTATGTAGACGCGCTCACGGGGTAGAGGGGTAATGCGGTAATGAAGTAATGTTTACGGGGAACGAGCTAGCATCGAATGACAAAAATGCATTTTCTCTATTTGATCTCGGCCAGCGCCTGCTTGATTGCCGCCAGCTGCGTCTCGGCCACCGTGTACGTGTGCTCGGCCGCCGGGAACGTGCCCGCCTTGACCTCGCCCACGTACGTCCGGATCCCGGCCGTGATCCGCTCCAGGTTGTTCTCGTACTTCTTCAGGAACTTGGGCGTGAACCGGTCAAAGTTGCCCAGCATGTCCAGCTGCACCAGCACCTGGCCCGAGCACCCGGCGCCGGCGCCGATGCCGATCGTCGGCACGCTGATGCGCTCCGTCACAATCCGCGCCACCTCCTCGGGCACGGCCTCGATGACCATGCCAAACACGCCGGCGTCCTGCAGCGCGTATGCGTTGTCCAGCAGCTCCGTCGCCGACTTGACCGTCTTGCCCTGCACCCGGAACCCGCCCAGCGACGCCTGCCGCTGCGGCGTCAGACCGATGTGGCCTAGCACCGGGATTCCCGCCCGCGTGATCGCCCGGATCGTCTCGCTCATTTCGCGGCCGCCCTCGAGCTTGACCGCCTCCATGCGGCCCTCGCCGATCAGCCGCACGCTCGACGCGATTGCGTCCCGCACCGACGTCTCGTACGTGCCGAACGGCATGTCCCCGACCAAGAACGCCGACTTGTTGCCCCGCTGCACGGCCCGGCAGTGGTACAGCATTTCGTCCAGCGACAGCTGGTTGGTGTCCTATTTGTCAGCACGCCCCACGCAATGCGGGGTCCACGCACCTCGTATCCGAGGGCCACCATGGCCAGCGAATCGCCCACGAGCGTGATGTCGACGCCGGCGCGGTCTGCCATCAGCGCGGACGGGTAGTCGTGCGCGGTCAGGACCTGCGGTCAGCACTCTCGCAGCGAGCGCACGTACGCTGATCGGCTCCTTCTTGCGGTACATCTTGCGGATGTCTGTCAGTGTCACTTTTGGCCGCGTGGCTGCTGTGGACTCGGCCGCGGGGTAGCTGCTGTATTGACGGCACCGGTCGCCCAGTTCGAACATGGGTTCGGCGGCTGCGCCCAGTGCCCGCGCGCGCATGCGGCCTGCGGCTGCTCTCAATAGAGCCATCCTGTCTTCGTATCGACGACTGCGGGTGCTCCGGTGTGCGATTGGTCCTGCCAGTCGACTGGCGGCCTCTGTTGGGGGTTTGAGCGGGTCCGGCCTAACACCGTAGATCAGATCGTTTGACCTCTTCGCGCAGTGAATCGGTCTCCCGAGACGTTTCTAGACGACTGGGAGAGGCGGATTCAATTGCGATTTAAGCCAGGCGTCAATTGCAGCTTGCGAGCGGTGATGGAGCTGCTGCTTAGCAATAAGTTCTGCTAGCTCTTGATGTGGTTTCCGGGCCAAATTTTTCTCCATGACCTGATCTCTCCGGCCCCTGAACAGTAGTGCGTTGGGAGTGTTAGTCATGCACAAGTGAGGGAGTGCGCGGGTGCTAACACCGAGTGTGGTGATGGAGCGCACGAATAGGGCATATCTATCACAATATGCGCGGCGGGTACCCATTTACAATGATCCCAACAGTTCGCTGTAAACTGCAATGGCCATTTATTGGCCGCGGCGTCTGCGCGGTTCCGCACGACCTCGGCATTACTTCGGCCCTGGCCCTGGTGTCTGCGTTGTAGCCCGGTCCTGGTGCAGCACGGTCGGCGCACTAGCCGGGATTCCTGCGGCTCGGCACGAGATCAAGACGCACGCCCTGGCCGCCTGCAGCATGACGGCAGCCGAGACGTAGCAAATCGCCATCCGGCTGGCGCGGGTTCGTGCGGCGCGTGCGGCTCGCCAGGCTCGTGCGGCGCGTGCGGCTCGTGCGGCGCTGTCGCCACAGCGCGTTACCCTCCGCGTCGTTGTTCGGCCAGCGATCGCCGTAGCGCACACCGGGTAACCATCCCCGCACCCGCCCGGCTCGGGTCCGGCCGGACCAGGACGCGGCCAGCCGCCAGTGGCGGGTAGCAGCGTGTGATAGCGGCTTGCCGCGTGCATGTGTTGGCGTATACGCTGTGCGGCGTAGGCATCTGTAGGGCCCGTGGTCATGCGTGACTTCCGTTCTTGTTGAAGTACGTCCCAAACCGCGATATCCAGCACACCATCCGACACCCACGTCTCAAAGGTAGGTACGATCGCAGTGGCGCAGGCATCCGGACTCGACCAGGCAGCTGGAATGGCGGAGAGTGTGCAACGGGCCGACCACCACCGGCCCTGCTGCGGTGGCGCTGTCACGCTCGGGCGTCGGCCTGGGCCCTATTCGTGCATGACGCACCCGGATGCTGGCTCACTGTAGATTATAAGACTGAGTGAGGGATTCAGCTAATCGGCAGAGCAACACGCCTGCGCCAGAGGAGACGAGGAAGGCCGATCGAGACACCAGCAGCATACAGGCGAGCAGCACGAGCAACGATGAGGTGAGCCGCTGCGGCCGAATCAGACTGACGCCAGTTCCCCCAAACGTCGGATAGAGACCGACGTTATGAAGATGTAGGTTACCGGCCGGCCCGGACTGACCCCAGGCTGATGAGCGACTACGAGGTCACGCTCGTCAACGGAAGCATGTAAGTGTGCGCACGGCGGCAGCGTTGACAGGCAGGCAGGAGTTCTATGTACGCTTCAAGGGTCCAGAGGAGAGTACGTGAATCGGTGACGACCTGCTGACAGCAGCCCCGTTCCAGGGCGGCGTCTGGAAGATCCACGTCGAGCTGCCGGACCAGTACCCGTACAAGTCGCCCTCGATTGGCTTCACCAACCGGATCTTCCACCCCAACATCGATGAGCTGTACGTGCACCTCCCGATCCGCAGCTAACCTCCAGGAGCGGCTCCGTCTGCCTGGACGTCATCAACCAGACGTGGTCGCCGATGTTCGATATGATCAACATTTTCGAGGTGTTCCTTCCGCAGCTGCTCCGGTACCCCAACCCGACCGATCCGCTCAACGGCGAGGCTGCGGCGCTGCTGATGCGCGAGCCGAAGGCATATGACACCAAGGTCAAGGGTATGTGATTACGTGTACGCCGCCTGACGCCAGAATACGTGGCCAAGTATGCATCCAAGGACGCCGCGGACGATGACGACGAGCCGAGCTCTGACGATGACGAGATGAGCTCGGCGGGCTCGTTCGACTCAGACGACGAGCCCGCAGGCCAGATGGAGGTGTAACCTCACGCATTTCGGAGGGACACTGGACCGGCATAGACGCCCGCTTGTATTTTTGAATAATGAAAGCTTCCACGACAAAGCCACAGCACGCCATGCTACATATCTGCAGTGCGTCCTACGCTCAGCACATTACGTGCGGGTGCGCCGCTGGCGCCGTTGCTCAGAACCTCGGTCGGCGCCGTCGGGGCGCACTGGCACACCGTTGCGTCGGTAGCTAGGCGATTTACGTAGCGTGCAGTGTGTTTCGGCCGCGCAAACGGCGCGTACGCCGGTGTCATCCGGTCACGGACCGCCTCGTTGGCTGGACCCAGCGCCTTTAAACGACCGACGCTCGGCCGACCACCCCTAGCAAATGGGCCTTGCCACTGCGGCTGAGCAAGCGCGCTACCGATATCGTGGGCCGGCCGAGCGGGTCGCAGTCTCGAGCGCCGTCGCCGACAACCGACAGTGCTCCCCTGTTCGTAAACGATAGAGACGGGTCGCCACGCGCATATCTGAAGACAGTCCCAGCCTTGCGAAGCGTGTGCGCACGGCGGAGTAGGATGCGGCGGGCAGCAGGCACCGCCCGTTAGTCACAAATAATGGCGGCAATCTTTGTCTCAGCCGCCGTACATAATACGTGATCAGTGCCTAGTCCCGCAGGCACAGGAACAATAATTTGCCCGATTGGGTAACTGAAGTACCAATAATCCTGTTTAAAGTTCGTGTAATGCGCACGAACCACAGATCTGGCACTGCCGGCGTACAAACCCGTGTCTAGCGTGGCGCGTCCGGCGGTCACAACCGGCGCAGCTGCTTCCCGGCAATCCGGTTGCAGGTACTGGCGCCAGCGAGTGGAGCCGAACCGAAGCGGCCAGCTTGGCCGCAGGACGCTGCTGCAGGTGCAGGCTCAATGGTGGCATCGGCTGGCTTAGGTCCTACCATAAGGCCAGCCACGCCAACACCGTTCGACCGCTAGCAGCCGCTCACTACCGTGCGGCGCTGTCCATGAGACAGTCCCAGTGGCTGGCATTGGCAATTATGAAACACAGCGCACACTGATCCGCCCAGCACTCGACAACCGCCACGAGCACGCACTCTGGAGTGACCGGGCAGTGCGGTGAGACGCAGCGCGATACGCTTGCGTCCGCTGTCGGGCTATATACGCAGAGCATTATCAGTGCCTGTTTGCTTTCTGCATACTACGACGGTGGGTACTCGAGGGTGAGGGCAACTGCGATCGAAGGCAGCATATTAATCGCTTGGCATGCCTACCGGGGGGCTGCACTTCGGCGGCGGCAACCGCAGTGCCCTGCGCCTGAGCGTCAACGGCGTAAGCGGGCAGCGTAGCCGTGCAATAACCGTATCAGACGTCATACCTGATCGGCCGCTAGTCGACCGACGATCCCGCTCAAACAGTGCTCAATGTCTCTGACCTACCGCTACCGGCAGTGCTCCGCTTCTGAGACCAGCAGGTACCGCCTGTGCCTGATGATCCAGATTTTTGTCTCTGCACTTCCGCCTATGCAGTCTAACCTTTGCTATCGGCAAGCCCGGGTGGATGGTGCCGGCTCGGACAATATGTTCGCGACCTCTAAGGCTACAGCCCGGGCACCCCGAAATTGTGCTTGCTCTCGGCTGGCTATAAATATAGCAGGCTGCGCAACTTGCTCGCCATAGTCGCCATGGCCTTGATCACCAGCGCTGCCTGTATCTTCTTCGTTTTTGCGTGCACACACCTCTTTATGCTGAGCATGCATGTCCATATCGAATAGCGGCTTACCAAACCGAGCACAACTACGAGTGAGATCAATTTCACCGAGACCTTGCGGCCCCTGTCTGCGCGGCTGAGTACGACCGTGGGGTCGTCTGAGGTGGGGACGGGTGCCTGTCTTGTGTTCAGGCACGACACCGCCTACTGGCACCGGATCGGGTGCGGAATGAAGCCGATGGTCAGCAACATCGGGATCCTCAGGCACAGCTTAGTCGCTTGCGCAAATGATGAAAGCGCGCATGACCGCAGTTCGTCGATCGGAGCATCGGTCTAACGGCGGGCTTTGAGCTGTGGCTATCGCAACAGCCGCGCGCGGCTGCGTTCATGCAGGCCCCGTGAGCCGCGCCTCTCTCGTCAGGGTGGCTGGTGGCTAGTGCCTGACCAAGTGAGTGCTTATTGTAACGTGGTCGTGCGCTATGCCGCTCACGGCGTGGCTCCACTGGTCGGGCGCTCACCGCTCGCGTGGAACCGCGGCCAACTGGCGCGCCGTGTTCCATGTGCACCTCACGCGCCATATCGCGTTAGCGTATGATGCAGGAGTAAGAAGCTCTCTTAATCCCGCTTCCATTAGCTGTGTGGGAGGCCGCACCTGAAACCCCCTTAATCGCCAATACAAGTATGTCTTGCTCCTTCCGTTGGTAGCCGTCTCGATCGTTATTGCCACAGCCAGTGCCTAACGCGTAGCCGTATCATACTGGTGGCCACCGAAGGCTGCACGCAGCGTGCCGTCGCCACGGGACGACTCCAGGTGGTCGGCGATGGCCGGGCCTTCGTGATGTCCGGTCTTCGTGGCGGCCCAACAGAGTTCGCGCTGTCGTCGCGGCGGCTGGCTGTGACTGTGCTGTGACCTGTTGTGATCCAACTCGAGCCCCATGCCTCTAATTCACGCGAGGGCGAGGCCCCCCGCGCTGTCCTCCGGACGTAGTTCCCGGGGACTAGCCGCGTGCAATAGTGTGACGGCGCGATCGGTCGCCCAGTGCACCGCGTGCTGCCGCGTGCGATGGTAGTCGGCCGCGTGCGTTCACGCGTGCAAGCGTTGTTGCGGGGCGACTACGCTGGCCGTGTGCGCGGCCTCTTGTCTGCCGTTCTCCTGCGCCCGCCTATGCAAGGTGCATCCACGCTGCGCGTCTAACGCTCAAGCGGACGCGCGTGGGCAAATGCGCTCACCCGATCGGGCGACTGCAGATTCTAGTCTGGTCACTAGTCCGGTAACGTGGCCCGCCTAGCAGTGGCAGGGACAGCTGCAGCGGCGCGCTTACCACTCTGGACGACTACTCGCCTTAGAAGCTGTGCAGACGGGCGGGATGTGGCCACTAGGCTCGGCCCCGGGCACTGACAAGTGTCGCGAGCTGGCGCGAATCCACAACAGGCACCGGCGTGGCAACCGCAAGTAGGCAAGGCGCGGCCGGCGCGGCCGGCGCGGCCGGGACTCGGGCACGGCCGTCGGTGGTCAGGGCCTTATATGGACACTGCGGCCTGCTGGCTCACAGACCAAGGCCTTGTTTTGTTCGCCGTCACCGCCGCAAAGCAAGCGGTTGCCCGCCATCTGCCTCCTGCCATAGCTGCCAACGCGCTGGAACCGCCTCAGCGACAGCCGCAGGATCGTTGTCTCGCTGTCTCGCTGCTGAGCCGCTCCTGACGGCCTCATCGAGCTCCGAGCGCACCAGGGTCTGCAGTAAGCCGACGAGTTGCGTCCCCTGTCCCGACCGCGCGGTCAATCCTGTCCACTACCGCGAGTAGCCAAGCGTCAGCTCAAAGTGAGCTCAAGTCTTGTCTGGTACGTCCCGAACGGCCGGTCGTGCCACTGGCCTGGCTTCAGTGCGACCCCACGAGCGACCCCACGGGCGGTCCCACAGGCCGCGTCCCCATGGGCAGGCTCGGATCGGCGCGACGTTACGCAGCGGCTAACCGGATAGTTTTCAGGATCATAAGAAGCGGGCCGCCTGTCGTGGTCTACTGATAGTCAGAGTCTTTGCATTATACTACAGCAGCATATATAGCCTGGACTCGTTCTGGGCTGGGGGTCCTCACACACACACAGAATGGGCAACTCATCTGGAAAAGAGTCCAGCGGTGAGAGTAAGTTACTGTGTTAGCTCCATGTTTTGACACCAGTCGCACTCAATCACTTTCGGCTGTTACGGGTGGTAGGAAAGGGCTCTTTTGGCAAGGTCCGCATCGTTGAGCACAAAGCTACGCGTCAGACGTATGCACTCAAGTACATAGCCAAAGACGAGAGTATGTTGGACCTTGCCGTGACGTGCTGACCGTACAGTTGTCAAGTCCGACAGCGTCAAGAACATCATTCGCGAACGCAACATCCTGGAGAAGATCAAGCACCCTTTTATCTGTAACCTGCGGTACTCGTTCCAGGATGCCGAGTTCCTGTTCATTGTCGTCGACCTCATGACTGGTGGAGATCTGCGCTTCCACATCTCGCGCAAGACCATCCACGAGGACGCAATCCGGTTCTGGATTGCGGAGGCGGCGTGCGCGCTGGACTACATACATCGCCAGCAGATTGTGCATCGCGACGTTAAACCCGATAACATCCTGCTGGACTCGCAGGGCCACGTCTCGCTAGCGGACTTCAACGTCGCGGCCAAGTACCAGCCGGGCCAGCTGCTGTACGGCAAGTCTGGCACGCTGTCGTACCTCCCTCCTGAGGTCTTCGCCAACACTGGCTACGACGCCACACTCGACTGGTGGTCGCTCGGTGTGGTTATGTACGAGTGCTGCTACAACCGGCGGCCGTTTCCGGCAAACAGCCAAAGCGAGCTGGTCGAGCAGGTCATGCATGCCGAGCCAGTGTTTCCACCGACAGTGTCGGCCGAGTGTATTGATGTAATGCGGCGACTGCTCTGCAAGGACCGCACCAGGCGCCTGGGCGCCGGCGGCCTGGACGACATATTCACGCACCCGTTCTTTGAACAGTATGACCGGCAAATGCTAGAGCAGAAGCGTGTCTCACCGGTGTTTGTGCCGCCGAGCAAGAAGGTCAACTACGACGCGTCGTTTGATCTCGAGGAGATGCTCCTCGAGGGCTCGCCACTGGATCCTCGCATGGGTCGCCGCAAAGGAGCCGACATTCGCTTCGACAAGGTCCACGACGTCTCGCGTGAAGAAGAACTCTACAGGCTGCTTGATGTGCACTTCCATACTTACGACTTTGCCCGCTACGCGAAGCCGATATCTGCCCCGATCCCGGCTGCCCCTGTCCTCTCGTCCATCGTCAACCAGGCATGCCAAACCGAGCACCGTTCGGGGATCCCCGTCATGCTCTCCAAAGAGATCGCTTCCTCCACCACCTAGCATATTGATATCTTGCATAGCTCGCGCGATCGGACCAGCCGTGTCGGCTGGTGTCGCGCCATGTTCTTTTTTGGCATTCGTTGGTTATATATGTATTTTGTCTGTTCTGTGCTTAGTATATTGGAGATTGTATAATTAGTACGCGACTGTTCATCCTGATGTAAACGAGGTTGGATGCGGCAGTGGTCTTGCCCTCAACGCGCGTGCGGCACGACGCAGGTACGTGGGGCCCACGCGAGTGCTCGCTTCGTCGGACACAACATTAGGCTTCGGAATGTGCGTGTGTGGCAGTGCGTGGCTGGTGCTTCTGTAGCTCTCGCCGCCGGGCCCAGGCCTGCCGCCTTTCACGCGCGACACCGCCTGCGGCGGTCGGTTCCAAGTCAATGGGCCGGACTCGCCGTCGTGCTGTCGTCAGACGAGTGAGCAAATTCTCGGGTGCTCGTCGTCTCGGCGTTTTCTACAATCAAAGGCCGAGCGCCCGCCGGGTGCTAGCTGGCGTCGGCAACACGTCACGCCGGCGCCCGATGACTAGCGGCCCATCATGGTCCCGGTGAACATGGTATCTAGACTGAGACAGACTGGTCGCACCTAGAACGGTGTACCGAGCGATCGTAGCGCGGCCAGGGCCCGACGCAGCGCAGTCACACGCCGAGCCCGCAGGCGGAGCCGGACCTCCGCCCTTGGCGCCAACAGGCACACGGCAAGTACACGGTAGTCATCGCCGGGTCCAGCTAGGCTTGGCCGCTCTGCCGCTAGTTGAAAATGCCATTCCAATTGCCTACGATCCGGTTTGTCCGGACTGCTCAGAGTCGCACCGGCCACGCCGCGCGCTGAGGGCCAATCACCAGCTCGACTACAAAATGATAGGCCACGGCAGCCTGATAAGTACGTAGGTTCTGAGCGTGAGCCCCTGGCGATCGTGGCTGCGCAGTGGCGCAGGACGGCTCGCTCTTGACGTCGTGCCCGGTCGGCAGGCCTTCACGCTGCCAGATCGGAACGACCGTCGCGGAACACTGCCGGATGCAAGGCATCGGACCAGCCGTCTGCGGGACGTAAACGCGTCACGAGGATGGTGTGGGCGTTGATATCGTACCCCAAAACCTCGGTTGCAGCCACGGCGGCGGCGGCCGTCGGCCAGCTTAGCCGTACGCCAGTCTGGACGCCGCGCCGAACAGCTTTTAGGGTTCGACCATGCCCCGTAGGCAGACGCCACGATCTGATAGCACAGCTGCGAACCGCGTTCAAGCGGCCGGGGGTGAGTGTAGCCGGTATGGCCGATAGAGACAGGCACCGACCTGGCAGTTTGAGACGGCCGCTTCCATGATGCACCAAAGAGGGGGCGGCTGAAAATCGCGCCCCAACTGCCTCAGAGAGGAGAAGGTAACCAGGCCATGCACGTCTACCGTAGAGACCTGCGCACTACTCTGGACTGTCGCCGCGCGGCCGCAGCCCGCACCGCCGCATGACTCGCAGAACGACGCTGAAACTACGGTGCCGGCGCGGCTGCCGCCCACTCCGGTCTTGTCCACCAAGTCGCCCGCACACTTCTAGGCTCGCCAGACACGCCAAGCCGGCAGGCAATCCCACGAGAAGGCGGCTGAGCCGCTAGTCTTGCCCTGAAGAGTCCTTGACGGAGCCCGGCCAATTACAACTGGCGCATATGCACGCTTGATTAGGAATAAGCCGGCACCGGATTGGACGGTGGCATCTGATATAGACGCTCGTAGCTCTTGTCGCAGCCAATCAGAGTGCTCGCAATAAGCAGATCCCAATGCAGGCGACAGTAAGGTTTAAATCACGTGAGTTTGCACTAAACTCCGCGCCTTAGCTCATATACACCGCCTATTAAGATTCTGTAGGGCTAGTGCTGGGTAAGCACCGTGCTGGGAGACGGCCATCGCGAAACTGGGCCACGGCCGTTCTGGATCCATCCCGTTTTCACGTCAGATTTTTCTTCCACCGCATCTAAACACCCGAAGAGCAAGGGAGATTGCACGGGCATATAGCCGGACGGGTCGCAATTGTGACGGCATCGCAACAGACGACTGCGAACGCCGACCATTCGACGGGCTCGACCACGAGCTACCCAGAAGCGCCGTGCCTCCTGCGAGCGCTACGAACCCTACAAACGCTGGTGAGCCAGCGAGCGTGCAGAGCATGCCCAGCTCGCTGAGTGTCCTGCTTGCCCCCACGACCTCGCTGGTGTCTGCGCCGGAGCTGCCGGACAACCACAGCTCCGCGCTGATACCGGCCACACGCACGATCGGCCGCTCCCCGATGGCCGCCAGCCCAAGCTCGACGCCGGCGACGCCGGCCGCTGGCCGCCAGTCGGCCACGCCGCAACCCGAGCCCAAGGGCGAGGACCAGTTTACCGTTTTTCAGCCGCTGAGCGTCGGCCAGGTCTGCAGGTACGCCGGAGATGAGAGCGTTGACTGACGACAGCAACTGCGGGACCACTCGCACGCCGCTCTGGCGCCGCGCGCCAGACGGATCTACCATTTGCAACGCATGTGGTCTCTACTTGAAGGCGCGCAACACATCGCGGCCGGTCAATCTCAAGCGGCCGCCGCAGACGGTCAAAGTGGCCACGTCGGGCAATGGCGATGAAGGCCAGCGCACTCCGGCGGAGCAGATCGTGCCGGGCACCTGTCCTGGTGACGGCCGCTGCAACGGCACAGGCGGCTCCAAAGCTTGCAGTGGCTGCCCTGCCTACAATAATCGCGTGTCCAAGGTCGCGCAGGCTGGCAGCCACCGGTGCGGCTCCGCTCAGACGACGGAGTCGCCCCGGCCGGAACAGTCCGCGGATGAGACTCCGCGTGAGTACCGCGTCGTGCGCGACGCGGATGCCTCAACGTACTCCGATTCGAAGGACGAATCGTCCGGTGCCTGGCCCGGGCCCGCGGTCATCGTGGCTTGCCAGAACTGCAGCACTACCATTACACCGTTGTGGCGTCGCGACGAGGCCGGTCACACCATCTGCAACGCATGCGGTAAGTTGCTCATATTTGCTTATGTTGTTCGCTGCGGCGCCCGACGGCGCCCGCAGGCGGCGGCCGGTGCCCGTTGGCGCCCGCTGGTGCCTGCTGGCACCCGATGGCGTCCGATGGCGTCTGCATCTGGCTCGTGCTACGTCTCGTGCCCGCACGGAAAGGCTGCGGCCGGACCCCGCTGGCCTTGGCTAGGCCCGTCTCGCCCACTGCCGCGCCGGCCACAACCCCGAGCCGATCTACCGCGGCGCGCGACTGCGGCCGCCGGCAGACTTGGTCCCCGCGGCTGCGCCTGGCGCGTCAGCCGCGACCGGTCGCTGCTGACTCGGCGCGGTCTAGACCGGTGCGCGGACCCGTCGACGTGGTTCGCGGTGCACGCACGGTCTTGGCTGCGTCGGCGTTCCCAGCGGCTGGGACTGCCGTGGCTCCGGTGGGCGCGGTCTGGCCTTCGCATAAGCGGCTAGGCGTACGCGGCGCGAGGCGCAAATCTAATCTGATCAATCAGTCTGACATTTGCGTTTAGGACTATACTACAAACTGCATGGCGTACACCGACCAGTCGCAATGAAGAAAAGCGTCATCAAGCGACGAAAAAGGATCGTTCCGCCGGCAATGGGCCCGGGCCAGAACGCTCTGGCGCAGACCCCCAACAGTGGCAGCACATACTCTTCGGACGAAGAATCGGTGGTGCAAGCGCCGCTGACTCCGCAGACGCAAGAGCAAAGACTGCCCGCGGGACGGCCAGCACAGTCAACACAGCCAACACAGCCCGGTGTCGCACAGGCTGCTGCCTATCCGCCGGTGCAGGCCAGACAGACCCACAGTCAAGGGGTCGAGGTGGCGGGAAGCAACAAACAGGCGCACGGGCAGTCGCCCCGGGCGGCTGCCAACGGGCACAACCCGGCGCGGCCGCCCACAGACGAGCGGCGGCAATTGCCTGCGCTGGCGGCGGTCACGCGCGAGGGCTACTATGGCGCGCCGCCCACGCCGGTGGACTTCACGGGCGCGTTCCGCTCGGGTGAGCGCGCGGGCTCCAAGCGGCCGGCGTCGCCCGACAGCCCGGACCAGCGACTGCCGCCGCTAAAGATGCCGTACGGCGCAGGCTACCAGCGGCACGGCGGCACGTCGACCTCGCCGGCGGCGTCCCCCCGTCGCGACGACGCTGACAGCATGGCCCGGGTCAACAGCATCAGCTCGATCCTGAATCCGTCGGCGGCCGCCGAGCGCGCGCCGCCGGCGTTCCGCTACGCGGGCACGCTAGAGGTCCCGGTCGAGATCGTGGGCGAGCCCGACAAGGTGCGCGAGCATCTGCGGACGCGCCGGCGCAGGCTGGAGGAGGAGTTGGACGAGCAGAAGCGCCGCATGCTGGACATGGAGCGGCTTATCAAGCAGTACGACAAGGACATTGCCGACATCAGCTAGTGGGCGGCCGTGGCCTCTTGTACATTTCTCACTGGTTGGTTGAAGGGTCTTACGTTTGGGAATGAAAAGCAAATGGGTTTTGTTTGTTACTGCGCGCATGCACAAGTGGCCGTGACCACGCATGTATCTGTGTATAGAGAATGCATGAGTTTGATGCCTGTTTGCCACTGCGGCGGGATGGCCGCGGCGCGGCGGCGGCCCCGCGGCGGGCGGTGCCAGCAGCGTGGGACGCGCTGCGGCCCAACGGGGAGCGCGCCGCGCGGGCCCGAGGCGCGGCGGGGCGCGCGCGTTGCCATGGCAACCATTTATTTACATCACGTCGCACAAGCACGCACGCCGCCGCGCCGCACCGCTCCCACCGCTCCATATGGCCTTCAGTGCGCGCAAGTCCAACGCGTTCAGCGTGCGCAAGTCGTCCATATACAAGCCGGGGTACAGCAGCAACCCGCCGTCGACGTCGCGGTCGTCGCGTAAGTAAGCGCGCAGCGCGCGCTGACCGGCAGAGATCTCGTTCCACGGCGACATCTTCCCGTTGCTGGACTTCCAGGAAATCGCGACATGTCTTCGCGGGTGCGACTTCTCGGTGGCCGAGTCGCTGCTGGTCAAGCCGACGGGGATCTACGTGCAGCAGCTGTTTGAGCAGATGGTGGCGTCGTTTCTGGGCATCACGTTCGAGAACCAGCTGCCGGTGCTGGAGGCGTGCAGCGAAGGCCTGGAGGGCTTTGACAACGCGCGGGCGGCGCGGAGCATGCTGTGCCTGGTGCGGGCGTCGGCCAAGCTGATGCGGATCTGCAGCGTGGACGACCTGTCGATCGCGGACTTCATGAAGCCCGAGCCGCAGCGGCTGCGGCGGCTGCTGTCGGCGGTCGTGAACTTTGCCCGGTTCCGCGAGGGCGAGATGGGCGCGTGCGACGACCTGATCCAGCGCAGCGAGGAGACGTCGATCGCCAGCGGTGAGGCCTACCAGAAGACGGCGCAGCTGAGCGAGCGGCTGGAGATGCTGCGCGCGCAGAAGAAGGACGAGGCGCCGCACGTCAAGGACATCCAGGACCAGAACCACCAGCTCGAGGCCGAGCTGCGGCGGCACAAGAAGCTGCAGGAGAACTGCCAGGCCAGCCACGAGGCGTACAAGCGCGACAAGCAGCGGCTGATCTCCAAGCTCGAGGACCAGAGCTTTCTGAGCGCGCAGCTCAAGAAGGAGTGCCACAAGCTGCAGAAGTACGTGCTGGACGCGCCCGAGAACCTGAGCAAGGTCAACGACGAGATGAGCGAGTCGCTGCACGCGATCCGCGCGACCGTCGAGCGCATGGAGGCGCGCGCGCGCGGCCTGGACGTGTCGATCGAGTCGCTGCGGCACCTCGAGGCCGACGTGGTCGCGTGCGTCAAGACCATGGAGGAGATCGAGGCCGAGAAGGCCACGTACGACAACGCGAGCCGGCTCGTGTCGACGCTGACCGACCGCCAGGAGAGCCGCCAGCTCGAGGCCGACGAGCTCGAGAGCAAGATCGCCCAGCTGCAGCAGCAGCTCGTCAACGCCGAGGAGCGCATCCAGCGCGTGCAGGAGCAGCGCGTCGCCAAGCGCGAGGCCATGCAGCGCAAGGCCCAGGAGCTCAAGGAGGCCAACGCCGAGCTCGTGGCCGAGCGCAGCGTCGTCACCCAGGAGATGGAGAAGAGCAAGGCCCTGATCGCCAACGCCGAGAAGAAGCAGGCCGACCTGCGCGACGCGCTCGACGCCGAGATCCGCGCGCTGACCGCCGAGCTCCAGCGCATGGAGACCCACGTGCTCCGCTACATTGACGAGATGGACCAGGCCGTGGCGGCCAAGTTATGATATGTACACTACTCCCCGCCGACGCCCCCGCACGCCCACGAGTCGATCCACTTGGCGAGCACTCGCCGGACGGCCACCGTAGCCACGTCCTTGGCGTCGCGCCGCCGCCCGCGCTCGTGGTCGAGCACGATCTGCTCGTCCAGCACGCTGGGCGCGCGCTCGAACAGGACGACGTCCAGCCCGAGCCGCACCGCCACGTCCACCACCAGCGCCAGCGTCCGCACCAGCTCCGCCGCGGTCGCGTGCTGCTTGTCGTAGACGTCCGCGACGTGCGCCGTCACCAGATCGCACACCACCACCGCGCCGGCCTTGGTTTTGCCGTCGACCGTGCCCACCACCGCGGCCGCCGAGCCCGCGCTCTGCAGCAGCGCCCGCACCTGCGCGACGGAGCCGGCCACTCGCACCGGCGTCGTCTTGAGCATGGCCAGCTCGGCCACTGCGATCTCGTACAGCGGCGGCGGCTCGCCGAACACGGCCGGAACGCCGCCGTCCGCGTCGTCGACCACAACCACCGCCGCCACGGCCAGCGCCCGCCCGCCGACGGCCACCTCGCCCGCCCGGCACGCCCGCAGGAAGCTGAACGCGTCTGCGAACCCGGCGTCGGCCACGTGCACGCCCATTCTGCGTGCGTGTTTGATAGCTCAGTCGGACGCGTCTTGACCGATGCACCGCCCACGCGTCCGCTCGCTCTCCGTCCGGCCGCAAGTCGCACCCTGGCAGGCTCTGGTCCAGTCCCGCACCGCCTCTGGCAGCTGTCTCTGCGCGCTCTGCGCTGCCGGCTCGTCGCTGGCGTTTTTCGGCCGCCGCCGGCGGCCTGGCGCTGCCGCCGCGCTCCCCTGCATATCCCGCCTGCAGCGGCGCACATATGCATGCGCTGGCCTTACCGCTTTCTCCCAGCGATCTCGCGTATGAAACAGCAAAATTCGGCCGTGCGATATCGACCAAACGGACCGCATCTCCGTGACAGACACGAGCCGTCCGGACCCGCTCTGGCTGACAAGTACCACGGTGGGTGTGGGCGCGGCGATGGCGCGGGTGGGCACTGACGGACAGGTCACAGGCGCGCGCTGATGGCGGCGTAGCTGGACGGGCATATCAGAGGCTTGCAGCCGTAGAGCAGGCGCAGGCAGCATCGCGATCAAACGAGGCCCAGGCGGCCCAGAGCGGCAGCAGGTGCAGGCAGCGAGCAGCGGGCAGGCAGGCGGGGCACGAGCGGAGGCAGCAAGATGTACGCGCCCAGAGGCGCGGAATCACCGGCCATGGCCTGCGACTCGGACGGCGGCAGCACGCCAGAGCCAGCGGCGGTGGCCACGCCGGTGCAGCGGCGGATGTCGGTGTCGCAGCGCGGCAGCGGGGGGCGGTGGGACACGCAGAGCGCGGCGTCGCCGGACGCCATGAGCGTCTCGCCGGGGTGGACGGAGGGCACGCCCGGGACCGGGTCGAGCTCGGGCACGGTGACGCCGATCAGCGCGTGGAAACAGGGCTCGAAGAGCGCGAGCATGCCGCAGCGCGAGCTGTCGACGAGCGTGTCGGCGCTGGGCCTGCAGTCGTCGCTGGAGACGGCGAAGCTGCCGGGGCCGGCGTCGTCGTCGTCGGACGAGGAGGACGGCGAGGGCGCGCTGGACGACGCGGCGTGGCTGGGCGAGGACGGGCCCGGGCGCAGCGCGTTCCTGGCGCGGCCGCTGTTCCGGCGGCAGTCGCAGACGCGGATGGGCGAGCGGCCGGCGGTGCCGCCGGTGCAGACCAACCTGAGCGGCTACGGGTACTTTCCGCGGTTCCACGGCAGCCACGCGCTGGCGGACGAGGACACGCGCAACCAGCAGACGCCGTCGACGTCGCCGACGACGGCGGCGCCGCCGCAGTTCCCGACGCCGCCGCCGCGGCGGCTGCGCGAGATGGGCGCGTTCGGGCGGCCGGCGCCGTTCGGCGCGCCGGCGCGGCCGGCGCCGCTGCCGCAGGCCGAGGACATGCGGACGACGCTGTCGCGCAAGGTCGTGATCTCGCGGATCGGGTCGCTCAAGCCGCAGACCAAGTCGTTCCTGCGGATCACCAAGGCGCTGGCGGACGAGTGCGCGCCGGCGGACGCCGAGATCAAGCACGAGAGCGAGGTCACGCTCGCGTTCCGCGACGACGCGGGCGCGGACGACGACGACGACGAGATCGAGCTGTACCGGCGTGGGTCCGGGCCGCGGGCGGCCGACCACGACCCGCTCGAGTCGCCGCCGCCGGGGCCGCGGGGGTTCGCGGGGGCGTTTGCGGCGACGCCGCTGCAGCGGCGCGGCTCGCCGGGGCTGGCGCGCGAGAGCGCGCTGGACGACGACGACGAGCCGCCGCTGCTGGACGGCACGCGCCGCGGCTCGCCGTTTTCGGGCACGCCGCCGGCGCACCTTGGCGGCGCGGACTCGCTGAGCACGTCGCCGGTGCGCGGCGGGCTGGGCAAGCTCAAGCGGAGAGGTACGGCGGCGGGGGGCGCGCTGACGCAGGCACCATGGACGACCGCTTCGAGGCGCTGTCCATCAAGCGCCGGGCGGTGTCGCCCGGCATCGGCGGCTCGAGCCCGACGGTGCCGGCGGCGACGGGCAGCTTCGCGGCCGGCAAGCGCTCGATGAAGCAGATGCAAGGTACGGGCCGCGACGGCTGCGCTGACCAGACACGTACGACCGGATCCAGAAGATGAGCCTGTCGTGAGCGGCGCGTGCGGCGCGCGGCGCGTCGAGCCGCACGCCGTGCGGCGCAGCACCGCCCCCCCGCCAAGCCGCTTGTCCCAAACAAGCGGCAAATTGATCCGGGTAACCTCGCTTTGTTCCCGGTATCTGCTTGTTGCATCAATTACGTAATCTCAACCGTATCCTCACGTAACCTTTTGCCCATCCTGTTGTCCCGCTTTAGGCGTTTGGCTGTCCTTCCGCGGTCTATCTTCCACTGAATTCCACGGCGCAGGCAGAGCAGCCGTTGCAGACGTATTCGAAATTGCTTAGAGAGGTAAGACGGCACGGTGTCGCGGACGTGCGGCCGCCGCCGGCCGCTGCGGCAATGCGCCGCCGGTCGGACAAGGCCGGCCTGGCCGGTCCGGCCGGCAGCGTCCGGACGGCGGCGGCAGCTGCAGCCGGGCCGGGCGCGGCCGCTGGGCTCGTGTGCGCCGCCGCCCGGCCCTCCAGCCGCGCTCCGGCCGGCGCGTGCGGCCCCGCGCGCCCTCCGCGCGCCCTCGCGGCTCTCAGCTGACCCCCAGATCGCCAGCGACCGCAGCAGCCATGGGTTTCAATTCTCCTCTGCCCATGAGCCTCAAGAGCGAGTGCAAGTACGTCGCTCTCTGGCGCCGCTGACCCCCAGGAAGGGCGCCCGCATCCTGAGCTCGTTCGTCCGGCCAAACCAGGTGCTGGGCATGGACATGGTAAGCCCGTGGCAGCCCAATTCTGACGCCAGGTGATCCCGCCGCACATCCTGGCCAACGCCAAGGGCCTGGCGATCATCACCGTGCTCAAGGCCGGCTTCCTGTTCTCGGGCCGTGCTGGTTCGGGCATCGTGGTGGCGCGGCTGCCGGACGGCACGTGGTCGGCGCCCTCGGCCATCATCACTGCTGGGTAAGCAATCTGCTGGCCGTGCTGACGCCAGTGCCGGTGTGGGCGGCCAGATCGGCGCCGAGCTCACGGACTTTGTCATGATCCTCAACACGCGCGCCGCCGTCGAGTCGTTCTCGCAGCTCGGCAGCATCACGCTCGGCGGCAACATCTCGATTGCGGCGGGCCCGATCGGCCGCAGCGCCGAGGCCGGCGGCTCGGCGTCGCTCAAGAGCGTTGCCGCCGTGTTCTCGTACTCCAAGACGCGCGGCCTCTTCGCCGGCGTCTCGCTCGAGGGCTCGGCGCTGATCGAGCGCCGCGACGCCAACCGCAAGTTCTACGGCACCAACGTCACGGCCAAGCAGCTGCTCTCGGGCGCGATCGAGCCGCCCACGGCCGCGGACCCGCTCATGCGCGTGCTCGACTCGCGCATCTTCCGCGGCAACTTCCAGTCGGTCTACGACGACGACATCTACAACGACGTGCCCGTGTTTGGCGACGACGACACGGACTCGCTCGACACGGACACGTACGGCCCGTCGCGGTCGTCGTCGCGGCGCAACCGCGACCGCGAGCTCGACCACGCGCCGTCGTCGCGGCGCGGCGGCTACGACGACTACGACGACGACTATGCGCCGTCGCGCTCGCGCTCGTCGCGCCTCGGCCGCGGCACGCAGACGTCCTGGAAGGACGACGTGTACGACAGAGACTCCAACGAGCGCTTCCAGCGGCAGCACTTCGAGTCGACATACAGCGACAAGCCGTCGCGGCCGTCCGCGCCCAAGCCCAACTTTGGCAACTCGCGCAGCGACAGCTACGGCAACGGCGGCAGCCGCGGCAACGGCAGTGGCTCGGGCGCTGGGCGTTCGGGGACCATCGGCGCGGGCTCGGCGGGGTCGGTCGCGGCGGCTGCCGCGGGCTCCCAGGCCGTCGCGCTCTTCACGTTCGACGGCGAGCAGGACGGCGACCTGGGCTTCCGCAAGGGCGACATCATCCAGATCGTCAAGAAGACCAACTCGCAGAACGACTGGTGGACGGGCCGGAAAAACGGCAAGGAGGGCATCTTCCCGGCCAACTACGTCGACCTCTTGTAGGCGCGGGCACGGACTTTTGGAGGTAGAGCAAATTGAGTTACGAGAACTGCACGGGCCGTGCGCGTAGCACGCGCGTAGCGGGCTGACATGTGTCGCCTGACCGGGGGACGGGCGCGCGGGGCGGGCGGGGTCGGCATTTAGCCTGGCGCGCGGGTGCGGCTAGCGCCGCACGGGGTGCGGCTCAGGCACGCACCGCCACACCTCCCGCCGGCGCGTTTTCCGGCCGCGCTATCGCTTGGGCGCTTGCCGCCTTGCCGACGCTACCGCGACGATCCGTGTTGCAGCACCCTCGGGCCGAGTGCTGCAAGCGAGTCCCGCGCTTGCCGCCGCGTCGGCGGCGCAGTCGCCCGCAGGCCCCGCGCCGGCAGCCAGCGCTCCGCGGCGGCCAGCCGGCCGCGCCGTGCGCGATTTAGGCGCCGCACACCGCCGCGCGGACCGGTCGGGGCCGGCCCGGCGCCCACCGCGCAGGTCCGGCCGCGTGTTACCCCGGCCTATCACACTCCGATCCAGTACCCTGGCTGTGGCGTCCTCCACCTGCAGATACCTGCAGCTAGGCCCGGCCAGCCGCCGTGGCTTCGCCAGCCAGCGGCGTGCTGCACTGCGGAACAATACCGCTTCCGGACGAGGCGCCGAGCGCCAGCCGGTGCGCTATTTTTAGGGAACGTAGGGCGTCGCCATCTGACTTTCCTTCCTTCCTTTGAATTACCCAATCTGGCACTCTTTCAACCTGTCATCTTGGTACCGCCATCGGCCCGCCTGGCAGCGGTACCCGGTACCCTCGCCCCCGTACCAATCGAGCGTACTTTTAGGCCAGATTTAAGTGCGGCCGATGCTTCATTTCCTAAAGTATCCAGACCTTAATCTGATCTACCCTGTACGGGCTCGGCTCGCACACGGGCGCCGCCGCTGGCCGGTCTCCGCCGCGACTACGGCCGGCGCCACCGCTGCCCGGCCGCTGGGGCGCGGTCGCTGGGGCGCTGGGGCGGCGCCAGCGGGGCAGTTTATCCGGCCAGCGAGGCACGTCGGCTCCGGCGGCCGGCCCCGGCTGCACGGGTCTGCGCCGCAAGGTTATAACGAATAGAACAACGTGTCTGGTGGTTGCTAGTCGACTTCTCTCTCTAGAAATAATCCCGCGTTTGCTCCTGAAGCCCTGGCCACCGTTCTTATCGGGATAGGAAATAAATTATTCGCACGCTTTTTCAAGCTTTTTCACAGTCGCCCCTTCTTGTTGCGCGCCAGACTCGGTATCGTTTAACTCCGCCAGGTCGCCGCGGCCAGGTATAAAGCCCGGCCGAATCCTCGTCCTCCGACACTCGCACACATCCTTCTGCTCAGACACACACCATGACTCCAATTGAAGTTGCTGCTCCCGTCGCCATCCCCGTCTCCCAGGTCGACCTGCCGACGCCGCCGGTGTCGGGCACCGGCTCGCCCGTGCCCCTCAAGAAGGAGGACGCTGCGGCCGCGGCCGGCATCACGACCACGGCGCCGACCGAGCTGCACATCAAGAAGATGGACCTGCTCAGCCGGTTCCGGCTCGACGGCAAGGTCGCCGTCGTGACGGGCGGCGCGCGCGGCCTCGGCTTCTCGATGGCCGAGGGCATGTGCTCGTCGGGCCTGTCGGCGATCGCCATCCTCGATCTGCAGGCGGATCTGGGCGACTCGGCCTGCAAGGCGCTGACCGAGACGTACGGCGTCAAGGCCAACTTCTACGCGGTCGACGTCCGCAACGAGGACAGCGTCTCGGCGGCCATGAACCAGGTCGCGGCCGACTTTGGCCGGCTCGACATCCTGATCTGCTCGGCCGGCATCGCCGACATCATCTCGGCCGAGGAGTACACGCCGGCCAAGTTCCGCCGCGTGATCGACATCAACCTCAACGGCTCGTTTGTTTGCGCCCAGGCGGCCGGCAAGCACATGATCGCCGGCGGCCGCGGCGGCTCGGTTGTTTTCATTGGCTCTATGTCTGGTTCGATCGTCAACTGGCCGCAGCCGCAGTCGGCCTACAACGCCTCCAAGGCCGGCGTCGTGCACCTGATGAAGTCGCTGTCGGCCGAGTGGGCCAAGTACAACATCCGCTGCAACTCGATCAGCCCCGGCTACATGGACACGCCGCTCAACACGGCCTACGAGGGCCCGTACTTTGCCGAGTGGAAGGCTCGCACGCCGATGGGCCGTCTCGGCCAGCCCGAGGAGCTCGCCGGCGCGGCGCTCTGGCTCGCGTCCGACGCCTCGTCGTTCTGCACGGGCTCGAACATTCTCATCGACGGCGGCTACACGGTCTTGTAGGCGGCCGGCCCAGTTTTGGTCACACTTGAAAAGTTTTCAGCATGTTCTGTTTACGTCCGCGAGGACCCGAAAAACGTCGCCCCGGTGACGATCAATATTTAGATCATTTGGTGTTTAGCTTGTATTCTATATTACGGTTGGTTAGTGAGGACAGTAATTAATTCGATTCAATTCACACACACGCCGCGTGGCCGCCGGATAAACTTGTGTAGCCAGGGTCGGCCTGCCCGAAGTAGCCGCGGGAAGTGGTGCCGCGCCCGGTGTTTGCCACATCTGGCCTGGTCCGCCCAGATGGCGATGTGGCGACGGCCAGGGCAACGGCGCCGTTGTGGGTTAGGGGCGCCCTGCATGGATCCCCCGTAGTGATTGACTTATCGGGCAAGCGCAGAGACCGCGCTAGCGATGTCCTAATGTAGATCATTGAGTCATGGCGTCGGATAAACTGCTGCCGGGTAATGTCTCGGGCAGCTTCTATCGAAAAAAAATTCGTCACGGACAAGATTCGAACTTGCGCGGGCAGAACCCAACGCCTAAACTACTAGTGTATAGCAGGGCGTCGCCTTAACCACTCGGCCACCGTAACAATCAATGACGAGATGCGGGTGCGTGCACATACGACGCGCCGGTGCGTCGGCGGCCGGCCGCGCCGTCGGATCGTGGCCACGCCGTCGGATCGGCGGCTGCGGCGGCCGATTGGCGCCGGAGCTGGCTCGGACCGTTATCAGACTTTGTGACGGGTCGTCACAGCTGGCCGTGAGCGGCGCCGAGGCGGACGGACTGATCGCCGCGCGCGGTGAGCCGCACGGAGTGCGGCGCCTCTGCCCTAACCCGCGTACGCGCGCAGCGCTCGTCGCAGCCGCACGGCGTAGGCTGCCTCGGGTCAGCCAGTCCGGCCGCACCTGAAGCTGGCCGGCCTGCAGTGCGCGCACCAGCCGTGCACCAGCCGCGCACCAGCCATGCACCAGCCGCGCACCAGCCATGCACCAGCCATGCACCAGCCGCGCACCAGCCATGCACCAGCCGTTACCAGCCACAACGCCACGCCGACCCTTCCGCGCCTAACTACACAACACCACCCAATTCTCTTCCATCCCCACCACAATGTCCGCTTCCACCCCCGTCATCCTCCTCACCGGCGGCTCGCGCGGTAAGCATCCAGCCGAGTCGCGTCCGGAGTGCTGACCCGCAGGCCTCGGCGCCGCCATGGCCCGCAAGCTCCTCGCCGAGCCGATCAAGGCCAAGGTCGTGCTGATTGCCCGCACGGAGCCCGGCATGAAGGCCCTCCAGGCCGAGTACCCCGGCCAGGTCGAGTACGTCGGCCCGCGAATGCGCTGACCCAGGTACGTCATCGGCGACGTCGGCAAGGACGAGGTCAACGAGGCCGCCGTCAAGCTCGCCGTCGACAAGTTCGGCTCGCTCACCGGCGCCATCTTCAACGCGGCCATCCTCGACCCCATCGCGCCCGTCGCCAAGGCGGACGTGTCGGCGTGGAAGAACCTGTTCGACATCAACTACTTCTCGCTGATTGCGGGCCTGAAGGCCGCGATCCCGTACCTGCGCGAGTCCAAGGGCAAGGTCGTGTTTATCTCGTCCGGCGCGGCGCACCACTACTTTGTAAGTTCTCGGCCGGCCGCGCTGACCGCAGTACGGCTGGGGCGCCTACGGCGCGTCCAAGGCGGCCACGGACCACCTGGCGGCCACGCTCGCCGTCGAGGAGGCCGACATCGTGCCGTTCTCGCTCGACCCCGGCGTCATGGACACGGACATGCAGGGCTTCATCCGCTCGCGTAAGTACCGGCGCGGCCCGGCTGACCGCAGACGGCGAGGGCATGGTCTCCCACGAGCACGACCGGTTCCTGAAGCTCAAGTCCGAGGGCGGCCTGTCGCCGCCGGAGGACCCCGGCTCCGTGGCCGTGAACCTCGTGCTGGGCTGCCCGAAGGAGCTCGCCGGCAAGGCGATCAAGTTCAACGACCCGGCGCTGGCCGCGTACCGCGACTACAAGGCGTAGAATACACGTGACCTTTTCCACACTTTCGCAAACCGTGCGGCTCAAACAAGGTTTTGGTCGTGCCTGGCCGCACGCGCGCCGCACGTAGCTGCCGCGGTCCACGCGGCCGTGGTCCACGCGGCCTGCGGCGAGGGCCAGGGCCGCGGGTCGACAACGGCGCGCCGGCGCCGCGCCGATTGCGATCGGGCCCGGTCGGCCCGGCCGCCGCCGCAGCCGCCGACCCGCCCGCCGCAGCCAATGCCGCGTCGCAGCTGCCCGCCCGGCGCCGCCGTCGCAACTGCCCGGCGCCCGCAGGCGCGCGGGCGGTGGCGGGCACCGGGGCGGCGTTGCGTCGCCGGTGTTGCCAAAAGGACCGGTCATGTTATGAACCCGCACGATATCTGGCGGCGTGCCTCACGAAAGCCGTCGACAGCCATGACGCTCTCGCAGATCAAGGGTCTCTTCCACCTGCGGCAGGCAGCGGTAGGCAGGCGCGCGCAATGGCCGGCGGCCGGCCGGCGCGGCCCAGGACCGGCCAGATCGGCCGGCCGGCCGCCGGCGCGGCCCGAATCAGCTGACAGCCAGGCCCTCGGCCGCCGCGACACGTCCTCGCGCAGCAGCGCGCGCTCCGGCGACCGCTCCGGTGCCGGCAACCGCTCCGGCGCCTCGCGCGACGAGAAGGACCACAGCTTCACGCGTGCGCTCAGCCGCGAGCAGCGCGAGCTCTTCGACTTCTACGTCGACCGCTACCACATCTTTGGCTCGCCCGACGCCACGGTGTACTGCCCCGAGTTTGTGCGGTACCATGACATGCCCAAGGCCGCGCGGTCGGCGTCGGCAGCGTCGGCGACGTCCGCGAGCTCGGCGTGGTCCGGCAAGTCGTTCACAAGCACGGCGCGGTCGTCGACGCGCAGCGAAAAACTGGTGCAGCGCAGGGAAAACACCACGTACGTCCCCCTGGCCGCCGGGTGCGAGGACGACGCCGGCGCCGCCAGCGACTGCGAGTTCTGCCGGCGCTGGAACGAGCTCGAGTGGATCCAGAACCAGGCGCTGGCGCAAATGCACCGCACCGGCGGCGGCGAGGTCGAGTCCCTGCTGGCCGTCGTCGGCCAGATCCGGCGGCGGGTCGACCTCGAGGCCGAGCGGCTGCAGGCCGAGATGTGGGCCGAGCACCACCTCGAGGGCTCGTTCTCGTCGGCGCTGATCCGGGACGCGGTCGAGTGGTACCGCAAGCAGCGCACGTCGGTCTCGAGCGGGCTGGCCGCCGTCCCCCTCGGCGGCGACTCGCTCGAGCGACGGCTGGGGCGCCGGTGGATGGCCGACCGCATGGGGCGGCTGCTCGAGAACCAGGGCGTGTGCGTGCGCGTGTAGCGGGCGGCGCGCTGTTCGGCGCGCGGCCGCACGGACTATCGTCGCTTGCGCTAAGTGCCATCTAGCCAGGGCACCAGGCCGTCCGGGGAGGTTGTTCCGCGCGGCTGCGCTAAGGCTGGCCGTCATATGCCCGTGTTCCGCGGCCAAGACTGCCAGACGCGGCCTGGCGCCGCCACATGGTTTTGGAAGTGAGACTCGGGCTCTAGCGCAGCTGCGGGCGAAGCCCGCCCGACGGCCAGGATCCTGACAAATAAATACATTTGCATTACATACGGCTGGCATCATGCGGCGTCGGCGGCGGCGGCGGGGCGCCGGCGGCGCGGCGGTGCTGCCGAGCCTGCGGGGACGATCGTCGGCGCCGATCGGCGGCCTGCTGGCCGGGGTACGGGCTTAGTAAGGCGCGCACGCCCCCACCACCGTTTGTTGGCAAGCCGCCGGACGGCCGATGGGCTGTTGGCGGCTGGCGTCGCGCGCCGCTGTCTCAGTTAGCGATCGCGGCGTGTTCCGGGCTGCCGGGGCCGGCGGCGATGGGCGCCGGCCTAGCTGGATCCAGACGTGCCCAGATCTGGCGCTGACCGCGGGCGCCGGGCGCCACGCGCGCGCATCGCCCGGCGCTGGGCCTGCGCCGCCGCCACGGCCGACCGGCAGCGACTCGTACCGCGGTCCGGGCCGCGGCCGGCGTGCTGGCGCCGGCTGGCGCTACCCCGCACGGACGGCAGACACCCGCGGCCGGCGGCGGCTGCCCGCGGGCGCGGCGGCCGGCCAGCTGATGCCTGGCCGCGGAGCGGCGGAGCGGAGGCGGCCGCGGCCAGCGCGGTCCCCGAGCGGCGGCCGCGGCGGTGTTCAGGCCGGTACGGAGACGGCGCTATATTTAGGACGTCTGTGCCACTGCATTAAAGTGCATTAGCGCGCCCGCCATCTCGGTACCCGGCAGCGCACCCTGACTCCTGGGTACGGCCGCCGCCGCCGCTGTTCGCGGGCGCCGCCGCGCGCCCAGCCGCCCCCAAAGTATATTCCCCGTACCCAAGGTACCGGCACCTCCACGGACGAATTTCGTTCCCACTTTAGGCAACACCCCGGCCCCTTTTTCGGCAAGCCTCCGCCAACGGCGAGCGTCGCACCGCCAGCCTAGCCCGATGGGCGCAAGATAGACAAGATACACTGAGGAATCCGGACATGTTTCTTCCACACAAACAAAATTTCTCGTTCACATGGCAGCTCGGATAGCCTATACTAGCCGGCAACACTAATGTGTCCGGAAGGTGGCATGTCGCCAGGCGGAGGCAAAACCTCGCCCACGGCGCGGCCACGGTATAAAGCCCGGCGCCGCCGTCGACGGTCGGCATCGTCCACTCTCTGCCGTGTCCGCGATCTGCTCGTCTGAGCCCAGCATCCGTTTCGCATCGCGATCGGCACCATGGTCACCACCAGCTTCCTCGCAGGCGCCGTCCGGATGGAAGACGACGAGATCAAGCGTCCCACGGACGCGCACATGACCCGGATCCGGCCGTTCACGGACGTGTCGGCGGCGGCGTCGGCGTCGGCCACGCCCATGATCGAGCTCACCGAGTTCATGAAGGGCATGCCGCTGGGCTCGCCCGGCGCCGAGTCGTTCAACGCGAGCTACATGCCGTCCGGCTACAGCACGCCCGGCGGCGCGCTGCTGGGCGGCGTGGCGCCGGTGGACGGCGCCGCGTCGCCGCCGGAGCTGGCCGAGCCGGAGATGGTCCCGAAGCTGTCGCTGAACGAGCCGCGCAAGAACTACTGGCGGCTGATCTCGTCCTCGCTCGTCGTGTTCTCGATCGGGCTCAACGACGGCGCGCCCGGCGCGCTGCTGCCGTACATGGAGTCGTACTACGGCATCAGCTACGCGATCGTGTCGCTGATCTGGCTCGGCAACACGCTCGGCTTCATCACGGTCGCGGCCTTCAGCCACAACATCTACTGCAACCTCGGCCGCGCCAGCATGATCTCGATCGGCGCGCTCTTCATCATCGGCATGTACTTCCTCGTCATTTTCGCGCCGCCGTTCCCGGCCATCATCGCCGGCTTCTACCTGGGCGGCATCGGCCTGGCCATGATGCTCGCCCAGATCAACGTCTTCCTGTCGTACCTCAAGAACTCCGAGGTCATGTTCGGCATCGTCCACGGCAGCTACGGCGTCGGCGCCACCATCTCGCCCATCATCGCCACGCTCATGGTCTCCGGCGGCGTGCGCTGGTCGCTCTACTACCTGATCCCGCTCGGCATGTACGTCGTCAACGTCGTGTTCCTGTCGTGGTCGTACATGGGCAGCGACCGCGACCTGGGCATGCAGGAGCAGGTCCGCGACAACCGCTTCCGCCGGCAGATCGCCGACCGGCTCAACCGCAGCATGCCCGGCACGACGGTGCCGTCGCCGAACCAGCGCGTGTCGTCCGACGAGGAGTCCGACAGCGGCATCCGCGAGGCCGCCGCCGCGGCCGTCGCGGCGCTGTCCGAGCAGCAGAAGCAGGCCCAGATCGACGACAGCAAGCTCGCGTACCGCGAGGTCCTGCGCGACCGCACCAGCTGGCTCACCGCGTTCTTCATCTTCTTCTACCAGGGCTGCGAGGTCTCCATCGGCGGCTGGATCGTCTCGTTCATGATCGACTCGCGCGGCGGCTCGCCGGCCGCCGTCGGCTACGTTGCCTCGGGCTTCTGGGGCGGCGTCACCGTCGGCCGCTTCGTGCTCAACCAGGTCATCCCGCGCGTCACCACCGCCCAGCGCGCCGTCTTCTTCCTGCTCTCGGCCGTGGCCTCGTTCGAGCTCATGACCTGGCTGATCCCCAACGTCATCGGCGGCGCCGTCGCCGTCTCCCTCGCCGGTGTCTTCATCGGCCCGATCTACCCGTGCGTGATGACCACGACGAGCGTGCTGCTCCCGCGCCGCATCCAGGCCATCTCGCTGACCATCATCACCGCGTTCGGCTCGTGCGGCGGCGCGCTCTGGCCGTTTGTCATCGGCCTGCTGGCCCAGGCCAAGGGCACCTGGGTCCTGCACCCCATGGCGGTCGCGCTCGTCGGCGCCATGCTGACCTGCTGGTTCTTTGTGCCTTCGCCGCCGAGCAAGAAGGAGTAGTTACGATTCACGACGCGCGCAGCGCACCTAATTCATGTCTAATAGGGTCTGGTTAATACACTGTACATTGGAACGGCCGGCGCAGTCACGTGCGCCCGTACGCGCCGCGGCCCGGCACGTGACCGCGCCGCTCCTTAAATTTGCCGTCGCCGCCCACTCCGCGCCAGACACCATGGCCTGCCTCAAGAACGCCGCCGAGAGCTACCTGGACTTTGCGCACTCGTCGCCCGCCCTGGGCGCGCTCGGGCTGCTGCTCCTCTCTCTGGGCGCGTACACGTACGCGACCATCTCGTTCGCGCAGCTCAAGTTCCTGCTCGAGCTGACGGTGGTGCCCGGCAAGAAGGTAGGCGCGGCGCAGGCGTGGCTGACGGCAGCTCGCCCAGTACAAGAAGAAGGGCTCGTGGGCGGTCGTGACCGGCGCGTCGGACGGCATTGGCAAGGAGTTTGCCACGCAGCTCGCCAAGGCCGGCTTCAGCGTCGTGCTCGTGTCGCGCACCAAGGCCAAGCTCGACGCCCTGGCCACGGAGATCGGTAAGCGCGCGGCCGTGTGGCGCTGACCGGCAGAGTCCAAGTACGGCGTCAGCACCGAGGTCGTGCCGTTCGACTTTGCGACCGTCAGCGACGGCGCGTACGACGCGCTCGAGCGCACCATCGCGCCGCTCGACGTCTCGGTCCTGATCAACAACGTCGGCCAGTCGCACAGCATCCCGGTCGCGTTTGCCGAGACCTCGGTCGAGGAGATGAGCAGCATCATCAACATCAACAACATCGGCACGCTGCGTGTGACGCGCATCGTGCTGCCCAAGCTGATTGCCCAGCGCGGCGGCCTGGTCTTGACCATGGGCTCGTTCGGCGGCATGGCGCCGTCGCCGCTGCTGGCCGTGTACTCGGGCAGCAAGGCCTTCCTCGAGTACTGGAACACGTCGATGGCGGCCGAGCTGGCGCCGTACAAGGTGGACAGCTACGTCGTGTTCTCGTACCTGGTCACGTCGGCCATGTCCAAGGTCCGCAAGACGAGCCTGATGATCCCGAACCCGAAGAGCTTTGTGGCGTCGACGCTGGCCAACATCGGCCTGACCCGCGGCGTGCGCCCGTACACGATGATCCCGTACTGGTCGCACGCGATTCTGGGCGCGGGCATGCGCCTGCTGCCGGCGTCGGTGCTGCGCAACCAGACGCGGTCGATGCACGTCAACATCCGCAAGCGCGCGCTGCGCAAGGCGGAGCGCGAGCGCAAGGGCCAGTAGGCGCGGGCGGATTGCTGAGCCGGGTAGTACGAGCGAATACAATGTACACGGGAGGGGTTGCCGGCGGCGGTTGCGCGCGGCGGGTGCGCGCGGCCGGCCGCGGTGCCGTGCGGTCGGACGCGCTGCTGCAGCGACGCATGCCGATCGGCGTACGCCAGCCGCCCGTAGAGCGCAGCGCGTAGGCGGCAGAGGCGCGGGCTGTTGGGGGAAGTAGGGTTGCGCGGGCGCGGCGCGCTAGGGTTGGCATAGGGGCAGCGCGCTAGGGTTGACGTAGGGCTGGCCGCTGCGCGCTAGGGCTGGCGTGCAGCGCGCACCTCGGCTCATCTCTTGGCCCGGCGGGCGCTTACCCGGGCATGCGCGCTCGGACGTCCTTGCAGCGGCCCTAGCCGCCCCCTGGGGCAGGCCGGCGGCCGTAGCGTGCGGCGCGCGCTCGTTCTGGGTACATGTCTTATTACTTACTGTCTATCAAACAATCTAAGAGCTACATTAAACACACAACCGTACTGATCATCTTTACAAGAGACACACGACACCGCGTCGCGCTGGCCGCTTAGAAGAGCGCAACCAGGACGGCGAAGAAGGCAGCCAGGCCGGTGGCCGGGGCCAGGACACCGACAGCCGACGACGAGGTCGCGCTGGCAGCAGCCGAGGTCGACGAGGCGGCGACGGTCGACGAGGCAGCGGCCGAGGTGTGGTTGGCGCTCGAGGTGGCAACCGACGACGAGGCCGAGGCGCTGGTGGTGGCCGCGGCCGACACAGCCGACTCCTGGGCAGCGAACTGCTTGGCCCAGACGCTCGAGATCGAGGGCAGGACGGTCTGGCCGTTCATGTTGGTGGCGGTGATGTTGGGGGCCGGGATCGACATCAGGTCGTCGGAGAAGAAGCCGTAGACGGTCTCGTTGTTGTAGATGGCCGAGACGTCGATGGTCTCGTCGTTGGAGATTCCGACGGCGTCGGCAACGATCTTGAACACGTTGGCGTCAACGTCGCCACGGCCCAGGTGGGGCAGGTCCCAGTTGGCCTCGACGGTCGAGATCAGCGAGAAGTGGTTGTAGAACGTCGAGTCGGTGGTGTTCTTGAGCGAGTCGTCGACGACGCCACCGAGCAGGATGGCGAGGACGCGGTTCTGGATGGCGTACGACTCGTTCTCGTCAAAGGTCAGGATGACGAGGGTGTTGTTCATGAAGTACTCGTTCGAGAGCAGGGGCTCGAGGAACGAGCGCGACCACGAGCCCGAGACGTCGACGGTGGTGTCGTGGCCGTCGTTGGTCATGTTCGGGGTGATGAACGACCACTGGGGCAGCTTCTCGGCGGCGAGGTCGAACTCGAACGAGGTGAAGTTCTTGATGTACGACAGACGGGTGTCGTTGTCGGCCACGTTGTCGTAGATGATCAACGGGTTGTGCTTGCGAACGTAGTCGTTGGCGTAGGTCTCCTGGTTGGAGTAGTTGAAGCCCTGGAAACCGGCGTACGGAGCGTGCTCCTGGTACTCGGCCCACGAGATTCCCTTGGAGTCAAGCAGGTCGCCGACGTGCGAGATGTTGCTCGGGATGCGGACGAAGGGGTCGCCGTTGATGCCGAAGTTGGAGCCGCCGACGGCGGCAACGTAGTTCGGCTCAGACGGGTGGGTGATCGAGAAGTAGTTCTCGAGCAGGATGCCGCGCTCGGCGAGCCACGCCAGGTCCGCTTGGTCGAAGGCCTTGTCGTAGTCCTGCTGGTTAGCAAGGGCCGGAGCGCGAGGCGCAACGTACCGTGTTCTCCAGCCAGATCTGGACGAAGCGGTCAAAGACCTTGCCAGACACGCCCGACGTGGGCTCGCCGACGACAGCGGTCGCGGCAGCAGCCTCGATGGCCGTGAGCGACGGCTCGATGGTCGAGTACGTCGGGACGGGGTAGGAGGTGGTGGCGGCCAGGGCCGGGGCGGCGGCGGCCAGGAGCGGGAGAAGGTGGATAAGCTGCATCTCGAAGGCTGGTGTTGTCTGGGGACTGGAGAACAAACAGCCGGCGCCCGGCGTATTTAAGTCTCGGTGCCGGCCGCCTGACAGCTGTGACTCGGCCGAGCCGTGCCACGGGGCCGGCAGCGCGAACGATAGGCCCAGCGGCGCCCGGCGCCGGGCAATTGCTGCATTTGCCGCGCGACCCGTGGTCCGGCCAAGCGCGGGCTGCGGAGACCGGCCGCGGCTAGCCTAGTCGCGCCCAATCAGCGGCCGGCTAGTAAGCAGACAGCACGCCGGTCCTGCCAGCGGTCACGCTATGCTGCCGCTTGCGAGCGCGCGTGCTCGTCTCGACCCGTTTTCTGGATTGCCTCCAGCCGACGGCCGACAGCTGCCGCCGGCCGCGGACGGGCTAGCGTGGCGCCCGGCGCCGCATGCCCGGCACACGCCGTCCGGGCGCGCCTTCCACTCACCCGCCACACGTGCCTGGCGCCGGCCGCCGTATCTGCCGGAAACGCGCCCGGCGGAGCCCGGCCCTGGTCCCGCGCCGCGGCCTACGCGGCCGGCCCGTACCCGGCGAGGCCGCGCGCGTCCTAGCGGCCTTCTAAGCCCGCCGCTACCGCCCGACGCGGCGCGGCTAATGCGCCGCCGCGGTTCGCAAGTTCCGACAGCCCGCCATTGTCGTTTCCGCACCGCGTTCCAGGGACCGAAGTTCGCCGCCGCGCGGGCGCGCTGCGGTCGGATCCGTCCTCGACCATGCCCAAGACGGCATGGCGCCAAACCCTATTTCAGGCTACCTGCAGCCTTTCTCCCAAGGCCCTGGCCCAAGCAAACTCCCGACTCACCTTAAACTTGGCTCCAACAAGCCGTGCTCCCAACATGTGACAAGCTTTCGAATATCATTCGCCTTCGCCATTTAAGGTTATAGTTTAATGTAGCCGTGTCCATGGCGTCCACACAGATTCTTCCAATTGCACATGTGTCGCGTTAGCGCACCCCCCGGCTCTCTGCATGGCGCGAGCCTCCGGGCGGTAATGGCTAAAAGCACGCTGCCGATTGGTCCGCTGGCGCGCGCGGCGCGGCCGTCAGGTCGCATCCGGCAACTGGTAGCTTGCTCAACACGTTTCCAGCGAAACTTGCCTCGGCCGAGCCGACTAAGACGCCCAAGACGGCACACAAGGCGAGCCCAAGACGAAAGCGAGGCCGGCCGAGGACCGCCAAGCCGCTGGAGCACGCAGCGGCCCGACAGCCGCCCGCCATCGCCGCGCCAAACTGCTCTCGGCGCCGCGGACGGGCATGTCGCCGCTTGGCGCTGCCATTGGGCGCTGGCAGCGCGCTCGGCCCGCCGGCCGGCGGCCAGCACGCCCCGCGGTGGGCCCGTCAGGTCTGGAACGGGGCGGCTGCGAGATTGCGCCCCGTGGCGAGCGGCGCGCCGGCGGAACGGTCGCCGGTGGCACGCGGGCATGTCTCGTGCCGGGTCGAGCCGGCCGGCGACGCGCGATTTCAGCTGCCGGCGGGCGGCGCGCAGCTAGACAATCTAATCAGATCGATCTAGACGCCGGCCACGGCCGGCGCTGGCAGGCGCGCCCCAGCGCCCGCCCCGTATAAAAGTTCTTGGTCCTGCACGTCTGACGTCGCGACCTTTCCTCCACCCACACCCGCCATGCCCCCCGAGACCGAGAAAGTCCCCGAGGCCGAGAAGCTGACCGAGTCGGACCCGTCGGTGTCCGCCGAGGACACCGGGCCCGTGTTCCAGCGCAAGCCCGCGTCCAAGAAGAAGCTGCTCGTCTGGGCCGGCGTCGTCGTGCTGCTGGTCGTGATTGCGATCGCGGTCGGCGTCGGCGTCGGCGTCACGCGCCACCGGCACTCGTCGGACGACGTCCCGGCCACGGCCGAGAACACGGACTGGCGGCTCGACACGGCCACCGAGTACCACATCTCGCCCAAGTGGAACTCGTCCGAGCCGCCGACCACGCGCGTCTACAACTTCACCGTGTCGGAGATCCTCGGCGCGCCCGACGGCTTCGAGCGCACGCTCACGGTCGTCAACGGCAAGTTCCCCGGCCCGCTCGTCGAGTGCAACGAGGGCGACCGGCTGGTCATCAACGTGCTCAACAACGGCACCAACGCCACGTCGATCCACTTCCACGGCCAGTACCAGAACGGCACGGCGTACATGGACGGCACGTCCAGCATCTCGCAGTGCCCGATCCCCGCCGGGCACTCGTTCACGTACAACTTCACGGTGGCCGACCAGTGGGGCACGTACTGGTGGCACTCGCACTTCGGGCCGCAGTACCAGGACGGCGTCTTCGGCCCCGTCGTCGTGCACTCGCCCACCGAGGACGCGCTCCTCCGCGACCAGTACGACGAGGAGTACATCGTCCTCCTCGGCGACTGGTACCACTCGCTCGCGGACGCGTACATGGAGAAGTACCTGTCGTCGGGCAACGAGAACACCGAGCCGGTGCCGGACAACGGCCTGATCAACGGCGCCGCGTTCTTCAACTGCTCGGACGTCGACGAGACGTGCTACCAGGACCAGGCCGCGCGCACGGTGTTCAACTTCGTCCACGGCAAGACGTACCGGCTGCGGCTGATCAACGTCGCCGCGTTCGCCGAGATCGACTTCTCGATCGACGACCACGAGCTCGTCATCGTCGAGGCCGACGGCACCAACGTCGAGCCGCTGACCGTCCACAAGATGCGCACGGCCGTCGGCCAGCGCTACTCGGTGCTCGTCACGGCCAACCAGACGGCGACCGACACGTTCTGGATGCGCGGCCAGCTCAACACGTACTGCTTTGCGGAAAACAACGACCTGCTCGACCCCAACACGCTGGCGGTGGTGCACTACGTCGCCGACCCGGCCAACGCGACCAACATCACGACCACGCTGGACGCGTCGACGAGCGCCTGGGGCAACACCAAGAACAACGTGCTGTGCAAGGACCTCAACACGACGGACCTCGTGCCCAGCATCTCCGAGGTCGCGCCCGACGCCGACATCTTCTTCCGGCTCGACACGTCCTTCCAGATCAAGGCCTACGCCATCGACCTGGCCTACATCAACGGCACGACGTGGGTGCCCATGTCGGGCTCGTCCACGCTGTACTCGGCCTTCAACCAGCTGTCGACCCAGTCGGGCAACTACACCGAGCTCAACGCGACCGGCGTGGTGCCGTCCAAGTACTACGAGAACGACAAGCACCAGTACATGATCTCGATCCAGAACCGGTCCGTGGTCGACATCCTGATCAACAACCTGGACGACGGCGCGCACCCGTTCCACCTGCACGGCTACAAGTTCTGGGTGCTGAGCTTTGGCCAGGGCACGTTCCACCACAGCAAGTACGACAAGCTGGACAAGAAGAACCCGATGAAGCGCGACACCCTGCAGATCCCGGGCTACGGCTGGGCGCTGATCCGCTTTGTGGCCGACAACCCGGGCATCTGGCCGCTGCACTGCCACATCACCTGGCACATGGAGGCGGGCCTGCTCATGCAGTTCCAGGTCCAGCCCGACAAAATTGCGCAGATGAACCCGCCGGACGAGTGGGCGGAGCTGTGTGAGCTCTGATGTACATTATAATGAAAGTTTTGATTGTGGGCACCTTGGCTGCGGCTGCGAGCGGGAACAGGGCACGCGTGGGGGAGCCTGTGACGCGGCCGTGATCCGCGCCGGCGCCGTGGGCCGTGACCCGTGCCGGCGCTGTGGGCCGTGACCTGCACCGGGCCGCTGGGACGTGATCTGTGTCCGTGACCTGTGACCCGTGTCCGATACGAGCCCACGTACAGCCGAGCGGCGGCTCTGGCCTGCGGGGCTCGGGGAGCCTCCGGCGGCGACTCCGTCGAGGGTGCGCCCTGCGGGCGGCTGCTACCGCAACCTCGTAGCCGGCTGGCGCGGGCAGAAGCAGCCGCCCGCAGGGCGCACCCTCGACGGAGTCGCCGCCGGAGGCTCGCACCGGCCAGGCCATTAGCCGCCTGCGCGGCGACTCCGTGCGTACGCCCTGCGGCCGGCTTCGGGCGAGCCTCCGGCGGCGACTCCGTCGAGGGTGCGCCCTGCGGGCGGCTGCTACCGCAACCTCGTAGCCGGCTGGCGCGGGCAGAAGCAACCGCCCGCAGGGCGCCCCCCCCCCCCCCCCCCGCCGGCCCGCCGGCGCCCCCCCCCCGCGCGGCCCCCGC